>NC_043997.1:1656717-1689217 GCF_902150065.1 Myripristis murdjan
TCTCACTGACTGAACTGAGGGGAACATGTTTGGTACCAACAAGGGTTAGGACACATGTTCAAGACAACATGTCCATCTGTGAAGGGCTTCACTTGTGGAACAGCTGGGACAAGGCCTTTTGAAAAATGGACCTCACTTTATACATTTAAAAATATAGATTTAACAATAAGGAAGGAAACAGAATAAATGATTCCTGCTGCTCACATCAGTCATTATCTACTGTAGTGCTATGAAATCATGATCAAAGTATAAAGTCAAGCTCTCATATTTCTGTCCTGTGTCTGTTCAGAATCCACCTCCAACATGAAATAAAACAGACCTCAGGTCAGATGTCATCCTGTACCAGTTAAACTCACCTGGATCTACAACCTCCAGCCTGATGGTGCTGATGGGAGCACCATCTTCAGGGGATCTCTTCCTGCGTTTGGCCCCAGCAGCTGCAAAGTGACACTCATATGTTCCACTGTCCCCCTCCTTCACGTTCTTCAGAATCACAGACAGGTCGCCGTTCTTCATGTTTCTGCCTTTCAGCTCTGTCCGGTTCTTAAAAGAAGGATGCTGGCGGCCTGATTCAATGCGCTCGTCTCGATAAAAGAAGACATATTGTAGTTCCCCGCGCTCAGTTCTGCTCCACTCTGCTGCTGCGATGTCGACATCAGGAGCCTGACAGCTCAGGGTGACATTGTCTCCAGGTTGAGCTCTCAGATTCAGGACTAAAGAACAATGGAAAAAAAAGTTAACAACACAGGTCTTCATGCACGTATGTGTATATATATGTATGTATGTGTATATATATATATATATATACACACACACACACACACACACACACACATACACACACACAAACATAATTATGTTTGCCAGCTATGCGACACATTCAAAGCCGACAGGACGCAGTGAACTCAGTGTCCATGCGCCCCAGGGAGACAGATAGACAGACATAGAGACAGAGAGACAGACAGACAGACATAGAGACAGACAGACAGACAGACAGACAGAGAGAGAGAGAGAGTTCTGAGAGGTCAGCAGCACCACCATGAGCTCCTGACGAAGTTCTCCCTCTTTGTTTTAAAATGAGATAAACTTTTAATTTTCTGTCATAATTTGAAGAAGAAACACTTCCTTAGAAGGACTACCTCCCTGAAAGGAAAAAAAAACACCACGGAAAACTTGGGGAAAACCTGGGGAAACACTTCTCAACTGAGAAGTCCAGCAGAAAAATCAACCAACTGACAAACGGACAGTTAGCGAGCCTGTCCTGAGGATCAGCTGACAGCAAACAGGAAGAGGAACACAGAGGAACACAGCCAGAGACCTCAGTGAGTGAGAACACCAGAGACAATATAACCTGAGAAAGGATTTATAACAACAAAACAACTAAATAAATACTAAATACCAAATAAATTAAAGCTAGCTTTGAGTCAAAACTAACAGCTAGCAAACAAGACTCTAAGCCATAGCAACGGTTGCTAAGGAGTTGGAACAGCAGCCATGCAGCATCAGCATCAGCAGAGCCCCGGGCCCTCAGACACAGCACCTACAGAGGCTGTTCCTCTCCTGTACCCACAAGACATCAAAAACGACAGTGCCAGGAAGGCATACAAACAAAAACTCCTGAGGGAAAGACCAGAGACACTCTTCTCTGACTCGTACAAGAGTGGAGAAGTCAGCAACCTGATGATCGTTTATTTGTTTATTTATTATTTATTATCTATATATTACATCCTAGGTTAATATACATTCACACTGTTTTTCAGACTGGAGGGGAAGGGGTGATTCCTTAAGAGGCCCAATCAAGTCGGTTAGTTCCTGAATCCCAGTTCCGGGCGTCGGGTTCTGCCTCTTGGTTCTTGGTTTCGTGGTTTCATGCTAACTCTCCTTATCTATACAATCTACACAATGATGTTTATACTTCAGTTCCATCTTTATATTGTCATATTCATTCCATATGTATATCTTCACATCTCGTATTTCTTTTCCTTAGGTTAGCCCTTATTGTATATTTTTAGTTTTTTAGTCTTCATACTCTTTATTGTATATATTTAGCCTTTATTCTTTTTTTTTTTTTAGTTAACTTTATTGTATGTTTCTACTGTTGCTGCTGGAACACCAGAATTTCCCTGGTTTGGGATCAATAAAGTATATCTATCTATCTATCTATCTATCTATTCCTCACAGACCAGCCACTAGCATGGCACTCCGCCATAAGTGCTCACTACCCATCCGTAAAGAAAGAAGGGATCTGTAATGGCTGGAAACCCACATGACATGACACCCACATGACATCAGTCAACATATACAAGAACGGGACCGTCATGGTACAGGGGAACCTCAGGCAGTTTGAGCTGGACTTTCTCCTTATAAAGGAAAGGGCCCAGCAGGAGAAGTCCCTGCCTGATAACACCAACACCCTGCCAGACACAGACACCACCACCACTCCCACCTGCCCTACCACTCCACCTTTCCCCCCAGCCCACAGACCAACATTACCCCTCATCCCTCCAGACCAGCACAGCAGAGAGAGAGGCCAGAGATCATCTTCCCTATTGACTCCAATGGCAAGTTCTTAAATGAAAAGAAACTTTTCCCCAACCACAGAGTGGCCAAAATCTGGTGTCCAAACACCCAACGTGCCATGGAGCTGCTGTCAGAGGAGCGTCTGGGATACCCGAGCCACATCATCATCCACACCGGCTCCAACGACCTGAGGACCCAGCAGGAGAGAGTGTCAGAGTCACTCAGAGGAGTGATAGAGAAAGCCTCCTCCACTTTCCCTAACAGCAGAGTGGTCATGTCAACCCTGCTCCCGAGGAAAGACTTCCACCCCGACACCATCCACAGGATCAACAGCAGCATGTCCAGAGACTGCATCCTGAGGCCCAACGTCCACCTGGCCCACCACCCCACCCTGGATACCAACTGCCTGTACGACCACGTCCATCTGTTTAAAGACACGGTCCCCATCTTCGCCCGGACACTGAAGGACGTCGCTCTCAACAGAGACCAGTCCACCCCCCGCAGAAGGAGCAGATCAGCCCACAGCCCCCCTAGACCAACAACGCACTCGACTAGACCGCCATCCAGACCACCCACATGGAGACCAAACCAGCCTCCTTTTCCAAATCCAAATCATTTACTATTTCATGCTGGAACATCCAAGGTCTGAGATCTTCCGCTTTTGGCCTAAAAAGCAGGACCCCACACTTTACTAGAGAGCTAGGAGATTCTGATATATTTGTTCTGCAGGAGACTTGGAGTAGAGGAGACATCCCCACCGGTTGTCCCTTAGGCTATAGAGAAATAGTCTTCCCATCCACAAAACGGAAAAGTGTAACTCAGGGCAGAGACTCAGGAGGGATGTTGATATGGTACAAGGCAAACCTCGAACACTCAATAGAATTAATCAAAAAAAGGCAATTTTTCAATTTGGCTCAAAATAAAAAGAGAAGTTGTCTCGACAGACAAAGACATATTCATGTGTGCAGCATATATCCCCCCATCAGAGTCCCCTTATTATAATGAAAACATTCTTGAAGAAGAAATCAGTCACTACCAAGCCCAGGGAAACGTGCTGATCTGTGGGGACCTTAATGCCAGAACCGGCACAGAGGCAGAATCTGTTAACCCACAGGGAGACAAACACATACCTGGCCAAATCAACATCCCCCTTCCTGCACATCCACACAGGAACAACTTCGACAAAACTGTGAACAAAAATGGGCACCGACTACTACAGTCATGTCGAACACTGGGTCTGTACATGGTTAACGGTCCGCTTCGAGGGGACTCCTTTGGTCACTACACACACAGCTCTCCTCTTGGCAACAGCACAGTAGATTATAGTATTACAGACCTAGACCCCTTCTGTCTAAGAGCATTCACCGTCAGCCCCCTAACACCCCTATCCGATAACAGTAAAATCACCCTATACATTAGAAACACACCAACAGACCCTCGTATAACAGAGCCCAGTAAACTGAACCATTCAAAACAGCCCTACAGATGGACAACCAATAGCAAAGATGACTACCAGAAAGCAATTAGACATCAAACAATTCAATCTCAATTAGACCTTTTTCTTTCCACCTCGTATCCCCACAGTAGATAGATAGATAAGATAGATAGATAGATAGATAGATACTTTATTCATCCCGCAGAAAATTCGCAGTTTTTCAGCAGTATCCACAGATTACAGATTAAACAAATAAAAAAAGATTAAAAAAAAAAATAATAAAGAATAAGATCTAAGTACAACAGAATAAGATCTGAGTACAACAGAATAAGATCTAAGTACAACCCAGTGTGCAAAAAGCAATGTGCAAAAAAAAAAAAAAAAAAAAAAACGAAAAAACCGTGTGCATGGGTGTATAAAATGTGCATAGAGGTAGGTCAATGTGCAAATTTAGAAGAAATATACAGTATACACATGATAAATAGCAGTAAGCAATATAAACACTATAAACAAGGATTATAAAAAAAAAAAACAGAAATATGAACAATTTAAACAGAAGTATTAACAATTTAATGAGTAATGACGGCCTGAGTCAGGCCGTTTGGGACATCAACAATATATTTGACAATGCAGCAGATCTAGCCAATCTGAAAAAGTCTTGTCATCACGGACCAAAAGATCAGCCAATGAAAAGTGGTTTGACACAAGCTACAGGCATCTGAGAAAAACACTCAGAAACCTATCAAATCAAAAACACAGACAACTTGACAACCCTGAGCTCCGCCTCCAATATTGGGAAACATTGAAATGATATAGAAAAA
The DNA here is from genome assembly GCF_902150065.1 of Myripristis murdjan. Lineage (NCBI taxonomy): Eukaryota > Metazoa > Chordata > Actinopteri > Holocentriformes > Holocentridae > Myripristis > Myripristis murdjan. The sequence continues at coordinate 1,661,494 of NC_043997.1, forward strand.
CACTGAAAACTAAAAAGAAACAGCATGAACAACACCAACTTGATGCAATTGAGGAGTCCATTGACTCAAATAATTTTTGGAAAAAATGGCACTCTTTCAGCAAACCACACAAGGAAGAATTGGCTAATCAAAATGGTGAAATATGGAAAAAACACTTTGAAAATCTGTACAGTCCTATTACATTGAATTCGGCCCAAAATAATCTCATCTTATACGAAGAAACTCACAACACACCTGAACAAGACCAAATACAAAGAAAATTGAACCAATTAGAAACAATCATTAAGGACTACCAAAACCCATTAGATTACCAAATTACCAAAAATGAATTAGACCAAAAACCCTAAAATGCAGAAAAGCCTGTGGACCTGATGGCATCCTTAATGAGACGCTGAAACACACAGACACTAAGTTCAGATCAGCCATTCTGAAACTTTTCAACTTAGTACTCAGAGTTGGCTATTTCCCTGATATATGGAGTGAAGGATTAATAAGTCCCATATTTAAAAGTGGGGACAAGACAGAGCCCCAAAATTAGCGTGGGATCTGCATAAATTCATGTCTGGGGAAAGTCTTATGCAGTATTCTAAATTTACGAATCATAAACTTCATTACAGAGCATCATTTATTAAGCAAAAGCCAAATTGGATTTCTACCTAAATTTAGAACCACAGATCATATTTTTACACTGAACACTCTAATTGATAATTACATGCACAAAAATGATGGAAAAATTTATGCTTGTTTTGTTGATTTTCAAAAAGCTTTTGATTCAATCTGGCACAATGGCCTTTTCTTTAAATTGATTGAAAGTGGTATTGGAGGAAAAGTATACGATCTGATCAAATCAATGTATTCTAAAGCAAAATGCTCCATTAAGATTGGAACAAAGAAAACAGAATCTTTCTGCCAGAGACGTGGAGTAAGACAAGGCTGTAGCCTCAGCCCCACGCTATTCAATATATACATCGATGAATTGGCAAAACAAATAGAAAATTCTCAAGCACCTGGACTGAAATTACAAGACACCGAAATAAAGTGCCTCCTGTATGCTGATGACCTGGTCCTGCTGTCCCCCACCAAAGAAGGGTTACAGCAACACTTATCAGAACTAGAAAAATACTGTCAAACCTGGGCCCTGACAGTCAACCAACCCAAAACCAAAGTGGTCATCTTTCAGAAAAGGTCCAGACTACAGAGAAACAACAGCTTCACAATTGGAAACAACCCTATTGAACAAACAAATCACTACACATATTTAGGACTAAAGATTTCAAACACAGGAAATTTTAGCCTGGCTGTGAATGAACTAAAAGACAAAGCAAAAAGGGCTTTCTATGCCATCAAAAGATCAATAAACACTGAACTACCAATTAGAACTTGGCTCAAAATATTCAAATCAATCATTGAACCCATTGCATTATATGGCAGCGAGGTGTGGGGTACACAAATTCAACAAGACTGGACAAAATGGGACAAACATATCCTACATACAGAGTTCTGCAAAAGTATCCTCCAGGTGCAGAGAAAAGCTCCCAACTCTGCCTGCAGAGCTGAATTAGGCCAATATCCTCTACTATGAAACATTCAAAAACCAGCCCTAAATTTCTGGAATCATATCAAAACAAGTGACCCACTCTTCTTTTCATACAAAGCCCTACGCTGCCAGGAGCTGAACCCAGGAAGGAGTCCCCTCTGCCTACTGGTCCTGAGGCTGAGCAGGTCTTCACACTAGGACCGCCGCAGCCTCAGGACACATGCACTCACAAAATTAGACCAAACCAAATTATAATGAAAGAAAAAGAAAAATACAGAAATTATTGGACAGAACTAACGAAATCCCAGAGCAAAATGGAAACATACAGTATGTGACCCTAAACAGACAGTACACTGTGGCCTACCTGAGCACAGTATCTGACAGAAAGCTGAGAAGAACACTGACCAAGTCCAGACTGAGTGAACACAAGCTGGCAGTAGGAGAAGGCCGGCACAGACACACCTGCTGCCCAGAGAGGAGAGGCTGTGCTCTCACTGTGACCAGGCAACAGTAGAGACAGAGCTGCACTTCCTAATTCACTGCAACCAAAATCAACTTATTAGAGACCAATATTTTGAAAAAATCACAAAAATATTCCCAGAATTTGCCTATTTAGATGACTCGGAGAGACTTCCAGTCCTGCTGGGAGAGAGGGAGGACTGCTGCAGACTGGCAGCACGATATGTGTCAGGCTGCCATGAGCTCCACTGCTCTGTTAGAGCCCTGACCCACACGGCTAATCACCATTAATGCTTACTCATCAATAATTCATTTGTTGTTACCTGCCTTCCATAGCCCCTATTGTACTCCATGCTCTCTTGTATTGTTTTTTTTTCTCTGTTTGTTTGTTTTTTTGTTTATATATTTATATATTGTTTATCTGTCTGCTATGATTGTATTTTGTGTAAATATGCTTTAGCAAAGTTGTATAATATGCAGCCATGCCAATGAAGCTAATTGAATTGAATTGAATTGACAGACAGACAGACAGACAGACAGAAAGATAGACAGATAGACAGACATAGAGACAGACAGACAGACATAGAGACAGACAGACAGACAGACAGACAGAGACAGAGAGACAGACAGACAGAGAGACAATGAGACAGACAGACAGACAGACAGAGAGACAGACAGACAGAGAGACAAAGAGACAGACAGACAGACAGACAAAGAGACAGACAGAGAGACAGACAGACAGACAGACAAAGAGACAGACAGACAGACAGTCAGACAGATAGACAGACAGACAGACAGTCAGACAGATAGACAGACAGACAGACAGACAGAGAGACAGAAAGACAGAGAGACAGACAGACAGACAGACAGAGAGACAGACAGAGATACAGAGAGACAGACAGAGAGACAGACAGAGATACAGAGAGACAGACACACAGATGGTCAGAGGAAAAGGCTGCATGTCCTCCTCATCAGACTCATGTGGGAGTTTGTCTGGAAACATGTCAGTTTTCTCTCCTGACTCTCACTGACTGAACTGAGGGGAACATGTTTGGTACCAACAAGGGTTAGGACACATGTTCAAGACAACATGTCCATCTGTGAAGGGCTTCACTTGTGGAACAGCTGGGACAAGGCCTTTTGGAAAATGGAGCTCACTTTATACATTTAAAAATATAGATTTAACAATAAGGAAGGAAACAGAATAAATGATTCCTGCTGCTCACATCAGTCATTATCTACTGTAGTGCTATGAAATCATGATCAAAGTATAAAGTCAAGCTCTCATATTTCTGTCCTGTGTCTGTTCAGAATCCACCTCCAACATGAAATAAAACAGACCTCAGGTCAGATGTCATCCTGTACCAGGTAAACTCACCTGGATCTACAATCATCAGCCTGATGGTGCTGATGGGAGCAGTATCGGATCTCTTCCTGCGTCCTTCACCAGCAGCTATAAAGCGACACTCGTATGTTCCACTGTCCTCCTCCTTCACGTTCTTCAGAATCACAGACAGGTCACTGTTCTTCATCTCTCTGTCTTTCAGCTCCACCCGGTTCATAAAAGACGGAGGCTGGTGGTCTGGAACAATGCGCCCGTCTTGGTAAACGAAGACATATTCTTCTTTCTTCAGCTCAGTTCTGCTCCACTCTGCTGCTATGATGTTGACATCATCAGGAACATAACAGCTCAGGGTGACATCGTCTCCAGGTCGAGCTTTCAGGACTAAAAAATGATGGAAAAACAAACCCAGAATAGAAAAGTTAACAACACAGATCTTCATTCACGTTTATATATATATATATAGATATATATATGCACACACAGACACACACACACACACACACACACACACACATATATATATAGATATATACACTACTCACAAAAAGTTAGGGATATTTGGCTTTTGGGTGAAATTTATGGAAAATGTAAAAAGTTCACGCTACAGTGATATTATATCATGAAAGTAGGGCATTTAAGTAGAAGCATACACTGGTGATTTCCTCATCTCAAACAATTTCTTGAAACAAAAGCCAACAACAGTGGTGGGTATACCACAACAAAAAATGTCAGTGTCAATAACTTGTCATGTGCCCTTGAGCATCAATTACAGCTTGACAGCGACGTCTCATGCTGTTCACAAGTCGACTTATTGTCTGCTGAGGCATGGCATCCCACTCTTCTTGAAGGGCGGCCCTCAGGACATTGAGGTTCTGGGGTACAGAGCTCCGAGCCTCTACACGGCCACTCAGCTGATCCCATAGGTTTTCTATGGGATTCAGGTCTGAGAAAGTGCAGGCCACTCCATCTGAGGTACCCCAGTCTCCAGCAGCCGTTCCCTAATGATACGACCTCGATGAGCTGGAGCATCAAACACCTGATGTGAATTTTGCTGTTAAACTCCTTGTTAGAGAACAGCAACTTGTGCAAAAAGTACTGAAACACTGAACAGTTGGACATGTGCATTCAAAAGTTTACAGAAGGTCACATTAAGTTCACTTGTAAAGGTTAGAATGCATTTTAGCTTCATCCTGAAATTTCACCCGAAAGCCGAATATCCCTAACTTTTTGTGAGTAGTGTATATATATACAGTGGTGTAGTCTAGTTTATTCTAGTGGGTATAGGCGTGCGCGAACATGTATGCACACATGCGCACGCGCGCGCACGCACACACACACACACACACACACGCGTGCTTTCTGAACCGTTAACGTTATCTCCAGCTGTACTAGTGTCCCCCGAAGCAGCAGTATTCACAGGACAAGCAGCAACCTTACTGAAACAGTGAAATAGTGTCATTTGGTTTTGCTTTCTTTTCATTTCATTTCTCCACTGACTAGCGTTGGACCATTTGAGGTTGTTGACTCGTGCCCCTCTTCAAGCCATACACCTTTACCGCCTCACCTAGTAGGCCTAGTTTACATAGGATTCACATCACGCCTGATGGAAGTCCCTCTGGTCAAAAAGAGCCCGCTTCCTAACACAGAGAAGGCGAATTTATGAACGGGAAAGTGAACGTTATGTCAAAAAAACATACTGATGCGTATCTCTATGCATTTTTAAGTGGTTATATGGAAATTCGGGACCTTTTCTAGTGGGTATACAGCGTATACCTGCGTATCACGTAGACTACACCACTGTATATACAGTACAGGCCAAAAGTTTGGACACACCTTCTCATTCAATGCGTTTTCTTTATTTTCATGACTATTTAAATTGTAGATTAGAGGTAGTCACCTGAAATGGTTTTCACTTCACAGGTGTGCCTTATCAGGGTTAATTAGTGGAATTTCTTGCTTTATCAATGGGGTTGGGACCATCAGTTGTGTTGTGCAGAAGTCAGGTTACTACACAGCCGACAGCCCTATTGGACAACTGTTAAAATTCATATTATGGCAAGAACCAATCAGCTAACTAAAGAAAAACGAGTGGCCATCATTACTTTAAGAAATGAAGGTCAGTCAGTCCGGAAAATTGCAAAAACTTTAAATGTGTCCCCAAGTGGAGACGCAAAAACCATCAAGCGCTACAACAAAACTGGCACACATGAGGACCGACCCAGGAAAGGAAGACCAAGAGTCACCTCTGCTTCTGAGGACAAGTTCATCCGAGTCACCAGCCTCAGAAATGGCAAGTTAACAGCAGCTCAGATCAGAGAGCAGATAAATGCCACACAGAGTTCTAGCAGCAGACCCATCTCTAGAACAACTGTTAAGAGGAGACTGCGCCAATCAGGCCTTCATGGTCAAATAGCTGCTAGGAAACCACTGCTAAGGAGAGGCAACAAGCAGAAGAGATTTGTTTGGGCCAAGAAACACAAGGAATGGACATTAGACCAGTGGAAATCTGTGCTTTGGTCTGATGAGTCCAAATTTGAGATCTTTGGTTCCAACCGCCGTGTCTTTGTGAGACGCAGAAAAGGTGAACGGATGGATTCCACATGCCTGGTTCCCACTGTGAAGCATGGAGGAGGAGGTGTGATGGTGTGGGGGTGTTTTGCTGGTGACACTGTTGGGGATTTATTCAAAATTGAAGGCACACTGAACCAGCATGGCTACCACAGCATCCTGCAGCGACATGCCATCCCATCCGGTTTGCGTTTAGTTGGACCATCATTTATTTTTCAACAGGACAATGAGCCCAAACACACCTCCAGGCTGTGTAAGGGCTATTTGACCAAGAAGGAGAGTGATGGAGTGCTGCGGCAGATGACCTGGCCTCCACAGTCACCGGACCTGAACCCAATCCAGATGGTTTGGGGTGAGCTGGACCGCAGAGTGAAGGCAAAGGGGCCAACAAGTGCTAAACACCTCTGGGAACTCCTTCAAGACTGTTGGAAAACCATTTCAGGTGACTACCTCTTGAAGCTCATGGAGAGAATGCCAAGAGTGTGCAAAGCAGTAATCAGAGCAAAGGGTGGCTATTTTGAAGAAACTAGAATATAAAACATGTTTTCAGTTATTTCACCTTTTTTTGTTAAGTACATAACTCCACATGTGTTCATTCATAGTTTTGATTCCTTCAGTGAGAATCTACAATGTAAATAGTCATGAAAATAAAGAAAATGCATTGAATGAGAAGGTACTGTACTGTATATATATATATAGATATATATATAGGGCCATATAATTTCCGCGATCACGGAATCACGGTATTAGCCAAATAAAACAGAATCTATTTTTAACACGGAATATCGTGGAATTTGACATAATTTGAATTTTTTTTTTTTTTTGTGTGTGGAATATGAACGTTTCTCTGGGGAAAATTACATGGAGGGAAGCAAATCTGGGAGGCACAACGCCTCCAGTGGTTTCACCTGCACCTGCACCACCAAGAAAAAACATTCCAACACCTGCACCAGCACCGTACGAGTCCAAGGGCTCTAGTTTCGCAGACCAGGCGAGGCGGGGGCGTAGCGCAGATGCGCTTCGCCAACTGGGTGTGGCCAGGCGGATTTTCCAAGTTTGGCACGCCGTTCTCGGTGGCGCAAGTACTCCGCCGTCCCTCCTACCGGCGGAGGGGAGGAGAGAAGGCATGGAGTGGGTTTGACACAGCCGATTCACATTTAACCAATCAAATGAGCCCCTGTCCTTGCCTTTAAAATGCGCTGCGTGAAGGCGTAATGAAAGTTTACACAGCTGACATGGAGGTCTATTGCCGCAGGCGGAGCGGAGCTCAGGAGACAGGCGCGGAGCGGAGACCGGCGAGCAGTGCGGACACGTCACCAAAACCTCACAGGCAGGCTTCCGGGATGTCAGGCACATGAACAATGCAATAAATACCGACAAAAACACTATTCAATGCTACGATCACAATCAGCACATACATATATCTCCATATCAACTGTCCCGTCACAGCTGATGTCAGATCAAAGGAGATTGGCACCGTTTGTGCTGATTGTGAGGTTTTGGTGATGTGCGCCAGGCAGCCAAACTTCCACTGCGCCGGCTCCGCTCCGCCTTGCGCTGAAAGTAGACGTGGTTTCAGATGGCGAGCTTTTGGCGCACCTCGGCGAAGCCTTTTGGCACGAAACTGTCACTGCACCAAGCCGAATCTGTCGGCACCTCCCCCCGCTGCGCCGCCACTCCCATCTCGGCGCACCTCGGACTGCGAAACTTGGAGACTGTCCGCCTCTGCCGTTTCGCCGGTCGAAACTAGCTCTGCGTGGGGTTCGCCTCACTGCGCCACCCCGCGCTGCACCGGGAAACTAGAGCCCCATAAGGCAGAGAAACTTTCCAGGCTACAGCAGCGCACTGACATAGATTGTGTAACAAAGAGAAGAGTTGCCACTCCACTCTGTTTTCTCTGGCTAACAGCAGCACACTGGCTTAGCTTGTCTATTCAGAGAAGAGGTATCACTTCAGCTTATTTTTCAATCTATGTTATCACATGCATACTACTGCTCATTCATTGGTAGTTGAATAGTTAGGTCTGTTTGATAAGTAATTTACACTGTTAAAACAAATAGGCTAATAATTTAATATATTGTTAAATTATTGGAGTCATGCTTACTGGTAAACATCTACTCCTTCAAGATAATTTATTATGTTCTACAACTCATAAACATTCACTAACACTACATACCGAGTGTTTGAGCAGCATATCTCCTCTGGGCTACAAAAGATCCGTGGTAAAATGTACTCTGTCGTTGTGGATGAGACACTGATGCAAGAGACTGTAGCGTCCTAAACATCGTCATTTGTAAGTTAATGTGAACAGCCTGAACGTACAATAATCAACACTCAACATTAACATAAAAAACACACTCTTTTTTGGTAGTAAAATAAGAGTAAAAGGTAAAAAACGGAATTCCCAAAAATTAAAACGGAAAAAAAGGAATTTGGGAAAAAATAAAACGGATTTTATAGGGCCCTACACACACACACACACACACACACACACACCTATACATATAGGCCTATACATACGTATACAACAACTACCTGCATGGAGGAGAGACAGACAGACAGACAGAGAGACAGAAAGACAGACAGACAGACAGACAGACAGGGTTTATTGACACACCGCGGTGCACATGGAGTAAAATACAAAGGCTCGTTTGTTTTCTTGATAATGTCGGGTCAGTCAAGTTTTTTATTTTTGTTAAATCATTTAAAAGACATCATTTAAAACACACACACACACACACACACACACACACACACACACACACACACACACACACACACACACACACACACACACACTCACCTTCAGAGGAAGCAGCCAGGTGACAGATCAGGGAGCTCAGAGCCAGGAAGGACGCAGCGCTGAGAGAAGCCATGAGAGCGGAGATCTGCCTCTGACTGTCTTGCTGCTTCCTGAACTTTCTCTTATATAGGCCTAGAGCCGCTCCTCTGGGTCACGTGATTTACAAGAAGCAGCTCTGGTGGTGCGTTCAGGTGCTCTCAGTGTTTCAGTTCAATTCAGTTCCAGTCTAAAGTTTGTCCACAGCTTCTCCTTCAGTGTTTTCTCTTTGTTTTGATTCTGTTCCACATTGAACTGCAGATTAACACTGAACACACCAAACTGAGAGAGAACACAACTAAACACAAGGTTTTCACAATAAAACTGAACAGGTGGGTCCAAACCAGGGGCGTAGAATTGGGTAGGGACGCCAGGGACACGTCCCTACCAAGTCACTACTGTTTAGTCCCTACCGATAGAAACACTGTCCGTCAGTGTCTAGTCAGTTCTGATGGCACACAAAGGGTTAACAGGCGGTCTCTACTAGCAGTCCCGCCTCTAACCTAATAATCGCTCATCGATTGGCTCTGCCGTTTCCTGCTGATGTGTGATTGGCCGTCCCCGCTGTCACTCCATGTGGTTGTAAACAGCGCCTGAGGACGAGCACAGCAGAGCAGCTGCAGTCCGTGAGCGTCTGCAACTGTCAGTTGTTCATGTCGGGCGTTTGTTCTGCCTGAGTCACGTCAGCTGGACGGAGTTTAATATAGAGCTGTAGAGCCTCAACAACACAGAGATAAAAAAAAAAAAAAAAAGAAGCTTATTTTAATTCCAAAGCGATACACTTTTTTGCTATTTTATGTTTCATGTGTTGTTTGTGTTGAGAGGCAGCAACTGTATGAAAAACACCAACAAAGAAAGTCTGTGAGGAAAATACAGTAAAACCTCATATTACAAATGTTCATGTGATTTTATACATCCACACTGATGTGCAATAAATTACACATAATAATTTTGAAACTGTGTTTTCTATATCTAGACTACAACCATACCATCAAAATCTATGGTTGTTGCATCCTAAATTGTCCCACTGTTCATGTGTCATGCATCAAAATATTTTTGTCAGGTGACAGGTAGTGATACAGGAGGAGAGGCTGGAGGAGGTAGAGGAGGAGAGGCAGGAGGAGGTAAAGGAGGAGAGGCTTGAGGAGGTAAAGGAGGATAGGCTTAAGGGGGTGGAGGAGGAGACGCTGGAGGAGGAGAGGCTGGAGGAGAGGCTGGAGGAGGTAAAAGAGGAGAGGCAGGAGGAGGTGGAGGAGGAGAGGGTGGAGGAGGTAAAGGAGGAGAGGTAAGGAGGAGAGGCTTGAGGAGGTGGAGGAGGAGAGGCTTGAGGAGGTGGAGGAGGAGAGGGTGGAGGAGGTAAAGGAGGAGAGGTAAGGAGGAGAGGCTGGAGGAGGTGGAGGAGGAGAGGCTGGAGGAGGAGAGGCTGGAGGAGATACCTGCTTGTCTTTCTTTAGTTTCCTTTAACTTACAACATTACAGAATTATTAAATACTTGTAGGCACAGCACAAAAGGTAAGAACAGCTGTTTATCAAGAGATGATTTCAAAATTATCTATTTTAGATTTAGATGAATCACTGAGGGATTTATTTATGCAATCTTTCAGTTTTTTAGCCAGAGGTGAAGATGAACAGCAGTCTCTCACAGTGGACTCCCTCAACACACACACACACACACACACACACACACACACACACACACACACACACAGGACACATAAAGAATGTGGGCACAAACCCAGGATCTTCTTGCTGCGTCCAGAAGAGCCTCAAACACTTTGGATGTTTGCTTCAGTTGTGAATTCAAACCACTAGATGTCAGTAAAGAGCCACCAAGCAGCAGCAGGATGACACAACGCTCCATCAGAGGATCTTCACATGTTTAAAGGTGTGTTTCCACTACAGAAGGACCATTACGCTCTGCACTGGGCCTACTGGCAGAACCAGAGCTGTTAAGTTTTTACCGTAGTCGAATAATATAGAAATACTGTATAGTATTAGTACTGGTGTTAGTATTAGTATTGTAGTTATAGATTACTCTCTGTACCATTCTCTTTCATTCCGTTTCTGGATTTGGCAGTGCAGTAGATATAATTTTACAAAGAAATTTCAGAGATACACGCAGAGATGTGAAAACGTGTGTGTGTGTGTGTGTGTGTGTGAATGCATGTGTGCGTTTGTTTTGAGGCTCCACTTCCTCCACTGAGCTCTACTTCCTCATTCATCAGGACATTCTTTCTGTTTTTAAGACGTCCAAGTTGTGTCCATTTTCACTTGGACTCAGAATAATCAGCTCTTTACATAAAGACACTTCATAGAGTTACAAAGTGGGCGGAGTTATTTTAGGCAGTAAAAATCTTTTTCCTAAATGCAAAACTTTAACAGCTGGATGGATACGAAACTCTGCTGTTGAATCATCAGTGCAAAAAACAAAAAAAACAAAAAACTGTTTACAGAACAACTTTAGAAGATAAGTCAACTACGAGTCCCATAGTGCACTGCTTCAAGACACAGCCAATCAGAGAGCCTCAGATTGTGTTGCATTAGGATGACGTCGACTCAGTCATCTGCCTTAATCTGGACTATGACAGACATGAGTTTTTAGCTTTTAGCTCAGCAGCCTGGAAGACTACAACACTGCTGCAAACAGCAGCAGATCACCAGGGATCCACTGAACTCACACAGCCACAGGTTTCCTTTTTAACGGTACTTCATAGTGACCGGCTGCTGAGTGTGTTTGGTAAAAACAGGCACACACACAGACATCTGTTCATTTCCTTTCAGCAGAACCACAAGCATCAGCTCCAGGATGACGCTGTCAGTTTCTCAGGCTCCATTCACACAGAACAGCTTCATGTGCAACCTGAACTGCACACACACACACACACACACACACACACACACACACAGACACACTCCATGTCTACACTAAGTCCAACTGAAAACACATTCTTGATGTCCGATCCAAATTCCTGTTTTCAGACTCTGCTTTCAAACAGCCTTTAGTTCACAGTGAAACTCCTCACTATTCCCCTGTCAATCATGAGCTGATACCAGATGAGGTCCTGGATCACAGCTCAGTGTTTTCACACCACAACACCAGAGCAGCATCTTTAGTTTGACACACCTCAGCAGATATTTTCCTAAACCCTGTTTCTGCAGGAGGAAAACATCAGAGCAATGTGGACAAACAAGATGGAGCCTCCACTGCTGCCCCAGCCGGCTTGGTGCATGTCACACTTTGGCCTGAGGGTGGCGCTAGAGGAAAGGTCATGAGGTCACCAAAGGTCTAGAGATGTGTTGCCTTTAAATGAAGAGCTGAACAACAGACAGACACATGGCAGTGCAGAGACAGATTCAGGGCTGTAGCGTCTCTTAGTGTCCCAGCTGACAGCGAGCCAGGCAGCTGCCATCTAGGTTGTACCTATACACCTATATACCTATATACATATATATCTTTATATCTATATACCTATGTACCTATATACCTATATACCTATATACCTAATACCTATATACCTATATACCTATATACCCAATACCTATATATCTATTTACCTATATATCTATATACCTATATACCTAATACCTATATACCTATAAACCTATATACCTATATACCTAATACCTATATACCTATATACCCAATACCTAATACCTATATACCTAATACCTAATACCTATATACCTCTATACCTCTATACCTAATACCTATAAACCTATATACCTATATATCTATATACCTAATACATATATACCTATATACCTATATACCTACATACCTCTATACCTCTATACCTATATACCTAATACCTATATATCTATTTACCTATATACCTAATACCTATATACCTATAAACCTATGTACCTATATACCTAATACCTATATACCCAATACCTAATACCTATATACCTAATACCTAATACCTATATACCTATATACCTCTATACCTCTATACCTAATACCTATAAACCTATATACCTATATATCTATATACCTAATACCTAATACCTATATACCTATATATCTATATACCTAATACCTAATACCTATAAACCTATATACCTATATATCTATATACCTAATACCTAATACCTAATACCTATATACCTATATACCTACATACCTCTATACCTCTATACCTCTATACCTATATACCTAATACCTATATACCTACCTGTATAACCTGGGATCACATGGCACAGCTACAACCAGAACTCCTGCACTGCTCTGACCACCAGGGGTAGACGAGCTTCTTCTGGCTGTTTGAGTGAATTCATAGGTCAGAGTTGGACTGCGCAGTTCAGCAAATTTTAAGGTTCGATTTTAAGGTTCTCTTAATAGTTTTTAAATGTCTTAGGGGTCTTGGGCCTTCTTATCTTTTGCTTTTACCTTATGAACCCTCGCGGACCCTCAGGTCCTCCGACACCGGCCTGTTATGTATTCCCAGAGTTAAAACACGAACACACGGTGAGGCATCTTTCCAGTTTTATGGCCCCCGATTGTGGAACAGCCTGCTAGAGGACCTGAGGGCCGCAGAGAACGTTGAGATTTTTAAAAATAGGCTCAAGACCCACCTATTTAATTTGGCTTTTAACTCGTGCTCTTAATATACTCTTTCTTTTAACCTGACTTTTATTTAATGCTATTTTTATACCCTATACCTTTTGTTTGACTTTTAACTAAATGTTCTTATATATTTATACATGCTTATTTTAACTTTTATTAATGTTCTTATATATTTATATTTTTATTTTATATATTTTTATTTCTCTATATACTTTTATATTCTTATCTTATATTTTCATACTTTTATCCCATATATCCAGTGTTTCCTCAGTGGGGGCCCTCTGCGCTGGGGGCTGTTATCGGCTGGGGCTGGGATGTCTCTTCTCGTGGGGCTCACCAGCTGGGGTGGGTGGGGGCTCTGTGGTGGTGCCCGCTGCAGTGCCGTGGGTCCTCTGCCTACCTGTGGCTTGGTGGGCCCCTGAGCTGTGGCGTCCTGGCCTGGGCCGTGGGCAGCCCCCAGCGCAGATGGCAGCGCTTCCTGACTTGGTTCCTCTGTACTCAGCCAAACAAACATTATGTGCGTGTGTGTGTGTGTGTGTGTGTGTGTGTGTGTGTGTGTGTGTGTGTGTGTGTGTGTGCGTATCTGTGTGTGTGTGTGTGTGTGTGTGTGTGTGAGAGAATCGTGGGGTGGGGGTGGGGGGCAGGGGGTGTTTTTAACATGTAAAGCACTTTGTGCTACATCTCATGTATGAAAAGTGCTCTACAAATAAAGTTTTGATTTGATTTGAAATGTGAACTCTGCAATGTTTTCCATTGCTGGATGCAACTGATTCCTCTGTGGCTCTCAGCAGGTGTTTCTGTATTACTCAGTCCCACTACAATCAGACCAATATCTTCTATCCTCTCTTACTGATAGTAATACAACTGTTACTATAATTGTTCTGACTACCACTATTACTGTTATCAGAAGTTGTATTATTATTGCTATTAGTGTTATTATGGTTACTACTGTTGTTGCAACACTATTAGTATTGTCATTACTGCTACTATCACCACTAGTATTACTATACAACCCTATGCGGAACTGCATCATTCTATGTCCTGTGATCTGCTCCTCCCACCTCTCTGAGGTGCTTCATGAGCCAGTTATCGTTTCATCTCATTTGCATAATTTCTTTGTGTATTTAAAAAAAAAAAACATTTTCACTGTGGTTTCTCCATTTCTCCATTTTAACACAGTGGAACCAAATTTAACTAAACTAGAATAAAGTATACTATTAGTATACTACTAAGTATACTATAGCATACTAATTAGAAGTTACTGTTGAGGGAAAAAAAAAACCCTCACCCAGAGAGAGGAAGGGGGCGGGCTTTACTTGGTGCCTCAGATCAAATTCAAAGTGTTGGTCTCAGTTCGCCATTCTGAAGCATGGAGGGCACAACTCTACCACGGCTGCTCCGTGAGTACACTCTGTATGTGTGTGTGTGTGTGTGTGTGTGTGTGTGTGTGTGTGTGTTCCCAGTTTTTCAGTGGTTATTTTAATGACATTTCAGTTTGGTTGGGTCAGGGTACTGGGTAACAGAGTAATGGGTAACAGGGTACTGGGTAACAGAGTAATGGGTAACAGGGTACTGGTTAACAGGGTAATGGGTAACAGGGCAGGGTACAGGGTAACAGAGGGGTAATGTGCATGAAAAGTCTCTTGGACGATGCTGTGAGAATGAGAACAGCTAAAAGGTTTGAAGACAAGATAAACTTCACTGTGGGGAAACTGGAACACACTGTAGAAAATAAAACATTAAAAATACTGAGGAATAATGACGAAACATCTTTGTGATGTTTCTATAGTACAACATGCATTTTGTTGTTGATACAGGGGCCCCTCAAGGATGTGTTCTTTCCCCTGTCCTGTTTTCTGTGTATACAAATGAAATGACACTTCATCACAGTACTTTTAAATTATTTAAATATGCAGATGACATGGCACTAGTGGGACTGTTTCACAAGAATGGCAGCATATCTGACTATGCTGAACATGTTTTTAAGTTAGATGGTGTAAGACCAGCTCACTTTTTATTAATGCAGATAAAACAAAGGAGCTAATTCTTAACCAAACAGGTGTTCCAACACCACTGATATTAACTAATTAATCTGTGGAAATTGTTAAATGTTTTAAGTATTTGGGTACAGTCATTGATGATAAGCTGAACTTCACTGAAAAAGCTGATGCTATATGCAAAAGGGCCAGCCAAAGGCTGTTTTTAATTAGGAAACTGAAGGGCTTTGGAGTCAGCTGTAATATTCTTGAGAGGGCATATGTCAGCCTGACAGAGAGTGTCATTACTTACAACATCTCTGTCTGGTATGGTTACTTGACTCTAGACAATAAGAACAAGCTGTCCAGAATTGTTAAAATGGCAGGGAAAATTATAGGGCAACCTCAAAAAACATTAGATAGTCTACACAGCACTGAAGTACACAGAAAAACCATGAAAATATTAGATGATGACACCCACCCCCTCCATCCTGAATTTGAACTGCTTCCCATAGGGCGGCAATATAGAGTACATATGGCAAGGAAAAAGATATACAAAGACTCTTTTATCCCAAATGCAATTTCCATGGTCAATAAACTATGGAAATGCTAGATGAAGGGGAGATGTAGACAAGAGCGCTATAAATGGACTGGAACTGGTGCTTGTTGCCTTGTGTCTGATGTGTATGCTTGTGCAGGTGGGCTAAAGGGAGGGGGGTACATGTGATGTGCTATATCAGCCTCGTGGTTATATGTCTATGTTTAATGGAATGAGTGTGTCTTCTAATGTATTCTATGTGTTTTATTTGTCACTCTGATGATCAGTCAGAGCTTTGGTTTGGGCTCACCTCTGTCTCTCAGATCACAGGGGATTAGACAGGAAGTCATGAGAGGACAGCACCTCAGTCCACTGACATCACACATTTGGGGCCCTATCTTGTGCCACTCGCTACCCGTTGCCACTACCTGCTACCTGTGAATTATGCATTTAGCAGCTTCCGCTATCCTTAAACGGTATCTAGCGCCCACGCTACCCGCTATACATTATGCCAACTCTGTTATTTGCACCTGGAGGTGTGTACGTGGGCGTGTTTATGTGCTTTCCCTACATCCCATTTGAGCTGTTACAAGAGCGCGCCCAGGCACCTTCAATGCGCGTCCACTTGGACACACGTGGACATGCACATGCGGCTTCACCTCCCAAATAAAAAGCCGCTTTGCTTTAGCCTCAGTTGAACCTCTGAGAAAATGGCAGAGATGGTACTAAATTGTGATGTTCCTCTCTCCATCACGCAATGCTAAATCCCCAAATAACGGGTTTAGGGACTCTGGCGCAAGACAGGGCCCTTAGTGTATGGGAACTGCTCAGATAACCAGTCTAGAGACCCTGTTTTTTTTTTTTTTTTTTTATAGGTATATAGGTATTAGATATATAGGTATTAGGTATATAGGTATATAGGTTTATAGATATATAGATATATAGGTGTATAGGTACAACCTAGATGGCAGCTGCCTGGCTCGCTGTCAGCTGGGACACTAAGAGACGCTACAGCCCTGAATCTGTCTCTGCACTGCCATGTGTCTCCTGTATTTGAGCTGCACACAGTTCACTCTCAAATGTCTCAGTAGAACCAAATGACTGTCCAGCAGCATGAAAGCCCCTGCAGATGAGATCTCCCAGTGTTGTGTGTGCAGCACAGAGGCTGGTTGTCTGAACTCTCTTCTCTGATTGGTGGAAAACCTCAAACCAACCGGACTCTCATTTCTGTCCTCAGTGCTGACGGTGTGGCTGTGCTGCAGGCCCAGCAGAGGTTAGTGCACTTCCTCCATCACACTCACACTCTAATTTAACCCTGAGAGGTCATTAGGGGTCAAAGCAGAAAACTCACTGGAGCCCAACGGCCTTTGTTATCTCTCTCGTTTCCTTCCTCTTTCTTATTTTTCTCTGCTCAAAGTGTTTGTGCAGAAAAAAAAGAGATAAGACCAGAGGATCATCTACAGACTTACCAAATTTAAAGTTTCAATAATTTTGCTATGGTTGCTATGGTGTCCTTGGTTGTTTAAGTGCAACTTGCTGCTTAGCCGTTGTTAGGGTGTTCTGCATGGTTGCGAGGGTGTCTTTCGTGGCAGCTGCTATGGTGTCCTGGGTCATTGCTAAGGATTTGCTAGGTGGCTGATATGGTGTCCTGGGTCAATGCTAAGGTTTTGCTAGGTGGTTGCTATGGTGTCCTGGGTCATTGCTATGGTTTTGCTAGCTGGTTGCTATGGTGTTCTGGGTTGCTGCTAAGGTTTTGCTAGGTGGTTGCTATGGTGTCCTGGGTAAATGCTAAGTTGTTGCTAGATGGTTGCTATGGTGTCCTGGGTCGTATATATATATATATATATATATATATATATATATATATATATTAGCCTATATTATATAACAGTAGCAGTACAACTCAGTAGCTTTTTAGGCTTTTCAGAGTTAGTTGTGCTTGGAGGTTTAATGGTGTGTGATCCAAGCAGGCGGTGTTCATAATGTGTTGTTGTTGCTCTTATAGACTGCACTGGAATCCTGTGTTGTTGAGATTCAGCTGATTTCTTGTTGTGAGCTTGTCTTTGGGAGCTCCTGGGCTGTTAATCCTGCAGAAATGCAGGTGAATGTTTGTCTCAGATAATTAATTGACAGTAATTTTGGGCACGCTATAATCCGCCGATGTCAATAACTATGTTTTTTTTCAATGACTACTACTACAGCAGCAGCTTGATTGACTTTGCAGTGGTTTTAATATTGAGTTCTACTTCATATATATTTTTTGTATGCATGTGCTATGCGATTTAAGCTCTGGCTGATCCTGCCTACTCAGCCACGGACCTCACTGTGCGTTAAGTCATGATATACATTGAAAGGACAAATCCAAAGCATTAATGTTAAAAACACCTCAATCTTGGTGATGGATTTTGGGCATGTGTGTCTGAGTTAACGGGAACTTTATTTATTTTTTATACCGTAAGTGTTGCAATATTGGGGCATGGATGAGGTGCACGGAATAGCGACACAGTGTGGGACTACAAATTTACCAAAGTGAATCCGCCTTCGGACTTTCCCGTTAAAGCACCACAGCGTCTAGCTGTGGGGGTGGGGTGGGGGGTGGGGGTTACACAAGACAGGTACACAATAAGCGATAGAGAAAAAACAGGCCAAGCAGGTTAGCAGGCAGGACGACAAGATAAACTTACCAGGGGATAAAATATTAAAAACACAGGTTAGAACAAGGAATGAGGAATATTTACAACATGAACAGCATATTTACAGCATCACAGTGTGACCTGGGCAACGTCAGCGGGTATGAGCATACAACGTAAGGTGGGGGCTGAATTAGATGGCAGAAAGCAGTTGCAGGCTGCAGTGAGTATGTGTGAGATGGCCTCTTTGAAGGCCGGGATAGAGATGAAGTTGTCCAGTTTTAGGAGTTTTTGCAGAGCATTCCAGTCAGTGGCAGCGGCTGACTGGAAAGATGCATGACCAAGGGAGGATCTGGATTTAGGGGTTGCTAACTGTATGCGCAGAGAAGACCGGGTGTTGTATATGACGGGGAGTCGGTGCAGCAGACGAGACAGATAGGGGGGTGTGCGGTGAAGGAGGGTCTTGTAGATGAGGGTGAGCCAGTGAATATGGCGGCGGGCGTGAAGTGAGGGCCAGCTTACCAGTGATTAAAGGGTGCAGTGGTGGGTGTTGAAGGGGGCATTAGTGGCAAAGTGGATGTCAGAGTGATAGAGTATGTCAAGTTTTGCGAGAGTGCCCTTGCATGCGGATCTGTAGATAGTGTCGCCGAAGTCGAGTGTGGGGAGAATGGTCATTTTGATGAGAGTGAGTTTGGAGGAAGAAGTGAAGGCGTGACGATTTCTTTAGAGGAAACCAAGTTTGGCCTTGACTTTGGACTGCAACCGTGAGATGTGGTGAGAAAAGGAAAGCGTGGAATCTAACCAGGTGCCCAAGTACTTATAGGTGGGAATGTGCTCCAGGATAGCTCCCTCACAGGTGGAAATGTTTAATGGAGACGGAGAGGGAGCACCCTTTCGGTGAAGCCACATGGCCTTTGTCTTGGAGGTGTTGAGTGACAGTTTCAGTTGAGAGAAGGCATGTTGTACCTGGAGAAAGCTATCCTAGAGTGTGGATTGGACAGAGGAGGGGGACGGACTGGAGGCATAGAGTATTGTGTCATTGACATAAAGGTGGATGGATGAGTTTCCAGCAACTAGGGGAATGTCATTGATGAAGATGGAGAACAGTTGTGGACCGAGTACAGAACCTTGAGGGACACTCTTAGGGCTCTAGTTTCCCGGCGCAGCGCGGGGTGGCGCAGTGAGGCGAACCCCGCGCAGAGCTAGTTTCGACCGGCGAAACGGGAGAGGCGGACAGTGTCCAAGTTTCGCAGGCGGAGGTTCGCCGAGATGGGAGTGGCGGCGCAGCGGGGGGAGGTGCCGACAGATTCGGCTTGGCACAGTGACAGTTTCGTGCCAAAAGGCTTCGCCGAGGTGCGCCAAAAGCTCGCCATCTGAAACCACGTCTACTTTCAGCGCAAGGCGGAGCAGAGCCGGCGCAGTGGAAGTTTGGCTGGCTGGCGCACATCACCAAAACCTCACAATCAGCACAAATGGTGCCAATCTCCTTTGATCTGACATCAGCTGTGACGGGACAGTTGATATGGAGATATATGTATGTGCTGATTGTGATCGTAGCATTGAATTGTGGTTTTTTCGGTATTTATTGCATCGTTCATGTGTCTGACATCCCGGAAGCCTGCCTGTGAGGTTTTGGTGACGTGTGCGCACTGCTCGCCGGTCTCCGCTCCGCGCCTGTCTCCTGAGCTCCGCTCCGCCTGCGGCAATAGACCTCCATGTCAGCTGTGTAAACTTTCATTACGCCTTCGCGCAGCGCATTTTAAAGGTGAGGACAGGGGCTCATTTGATTGGTTATATGTGAATCGGCTGTGTCAAACCCACTCCATGCCTTCCCTCCTCCCCTCCGCCGGTAGGAGGGATGGCGGAGTACTTGTGCCACCGAGAACGGCATGCCAAACTTGGAAAATCCGCCTGGCCACACCCAGTTGGCGAAGCGCATCTGCGCTACGCCCCCACCTCGCCTGGTCTGCGAAACTAGAGCCCTTCGTGACAGAGAGGGGGCGAGAGAGTGAGTTGTCAAATCTTACACGCTGCACCCGGTGGGAAAGATAGTTGGAGAACCAAGCCAGTGAGAGATTAGTGACCCCTATACTGCTCAGCCTGCTGATGAGGATAGGGTGGTCAACAGTGTCAAAGGCTTTGGCAAGGTCGATGAATATGGCAGCACAATGTTGTTTGGCGTCTAGAGCAGAGGTAATGTCGTTCAGCACCTTTAAAGTAGCCGTTGTACACCCAAACCCAGCACGGAAGCCAGACTGAACGCTGGACAGAATATCGGAAGTATTAAGATAGGTTGTGAGCTGCTTGTTCACAAGCTTCTCAAAAACCTTGGACACACAGGGGAGGATGGAGATGGGACGATAGGGTCGGACTGCTCACCACCCTTAAACAGGGGGAGGACAATGGCTTCTTTCCAATCTGTGGGTATTTCGGCAGTGTGGAGTGAGAGGTTGAAAATGTCGGTTAAGGGTGCTGTAATGATGGGAGCCACAATTTTAATAAAAAATGCGGGAAGGTCGTCAGACCCAGCTGCTTTTTTGGGGTCCAGAGCAGACAGTTCCTTTAGTACCTCTCCCTCTGTGAGGGGCCGCAGGGAGAAACTGTGTGGGAAGGCAAGGGTGTCGGGGTGGTTGGGAGGACTACGGACGGTGGGTGGCAGGGTGGTGGAGCTTCTGGGCTGTGTGGTCTCAAAGACAAAACCGGACTGTATGAAATGACTGTTGAAAGTGTCTGCCATAGCATTCTTGTCTGTAATGACAAGATCGTTCGCTTTGAGTGAGAGGGGCAATGATGAGGGCTTGTTCTCAAGTTTTCTGACTGTTTTCCAAAAGGTGCAGGGATTGGAGTTGCATTGGGTGAATTGGGCCTTATAGTAACCAGATTTGGCCTGTCGCACGGCTTGGGTGGCCTTATTACGGAGCTGCCGAAAGTGGAGATGATCATTGGGAGAACTCGATAAGCGAGCTTTTCTCCATGCAGTGTTCTTTTGGTTTAGAAGAGATGTGAGCTCATGGGTGAACCAGGGGCTGTGACGGTTCTTTATCCGTCATCCGTCATCCGTCAAATGTCAAACTGGGCTCCTAGGGGGAGCACAACATGGCATTGGGAAAAAAACACCCCAGCACAATAAGCACATATTAAACATTACAACATGACTTGAGACATTGCACATGTGGAAGGAGGAAGGGATTGGGGGAGGGGGCTACGGCGCTCCGCACCCACAAACTGCACTGTAACAGAAGTGGGGGGCCAATGAGGCGTTGAATTTCAAGGGATGCGTGTATGTGTGTCCTTGTGTATGTGTGTGCGTAAGTCCAGGACCATCTTCCCCACAACAGTGTCAATATTGTCTCTGCCGTCTGATAAGATGACAACCCTGGCCGTTGCCCGGGAGACGGCCTCGAGAGTCCTGAACAGAGTAGAAGTTCCCGGGTGGAGGGTGATGGGGAGGGAGTGTGTATGTGTGTGTGTGTGTGTGTGTGTGTGTGTGTGTGTGTGGGAGGTTGATGGGGAGGGAGTGGGGGAGAGCGGCTGTCTGCATAAACATCCAGGAGAAAGTGAAGATAGCGGCCTTCCAAGGTCGCTGGGGCGCCAAATTGTGGATAAAGTGATTGTTTTGGTCAGGCTGACTCTGCAATTTCCATCAGCCTTGAGTCTCTGTGGTTCTCTCGGTGATTCCGAATAATTTCAAATCATGGCACATTTCCTCAGCGTCGAGCTTCCAACTTCTCCAAGTTGTTACACATCTGGCGTAAAAGTCCAGGAATTACGCACAACGCATGAGTCTGAGTGTTGTTAGCTCGGCCCAAACCTTCTATGGCTGGCAGCTTCTCCAGAGCCAAAAGCGCTGCCAACACCCTCTGAACTTTGCGATAAATCAGGAATCCACCAGCACCAAACAGCAGAAATCCTGTTATCATAAATCCAATCATGTAGACGTCTTCAACATCCTCGACAGAAAGAATCGACAGGCACACAACCCTCCACTGATCCCAGGAGTCGATGGTGTATCCGGTGGCAAACGTTCCGTCCAATACTAGCACTGTTAACTAGCTAACGTTAGGACACATTCACCCGTAGGTTATTTGTCCACGTCGTGAGCATTTAAGAAAGTCCAAATTTTGCAAGGGGATGAGCGAGTGAGAGGGGCTAGCGACCTGGCTAGTGGGTAGCTTACCGGGAAGGGGTTGTGTGTGTATGAGGATGGGAGGAGGGGAGCCGGGTGGCTAGAGAGATGGCAAGCTAGCCTGGTGAGCAGGTTAGCTAGCCGGAGCAGAGGCTGGTAGACAGAGAGAGAGAGGTAGAGAAAGGCCAACCTGGCTAGCGAGCGAGCTAGCCAGGCAGGGGCTGAGCAATGTGAAAGGGGAGCACTGCTGGGAACACCGAAGGCTGGGATGGTAGCGCACTGGATGGATGAAGTAGAGCCGGAGGTTTGGAGGGGTTTGCCAGGAGTGGAGCTGGTGCCCGGTAGCCAGAAAGCAGGAAGCAGGAAGCCAGCGGAAGCAGCAAAACGAAGTAAATGAAGTTGTGGTCTCATGTCTGTTTATTGCAGATGTGGAAATGTACCTCTGGTGCACCGAGGCTCAAGCTCACCTCATCACAACCCGACGTGAAGAAGCTGGCATATAGCCACCAAGTGCAGGGCTCACAGGGCATGTCACCATGACGCATCATGAAAACCCTCCATTAGGGCTCACAAAGAAAGTTTTTTCTTTTGGTTTTTCTTCAAATCATTTCCATGAGAATTGGGCTGTGATAGGCTATCCTAGTCCAGTAAATGTTGTAATGCTGTTCTTGTTCTCCGTTCTGAAACAACCCCTTTTTTCATCATTCTGATTGACTGCTGTTTAATCCACAGTTTCTGATTGGCTGCGATTACTAATTAAGTGACACCTCAATAAAGATTGTTTGTCAAAATTGTCAATTTGTAAAGTGCAGGCTTTTTTTTTTAATTAAAAAAGAATACTAATTATAACTACAAAACAAGATAATAATCACTTAAAATTAAGGAAAGACGACCAAACTACATGATATTTAATGGGGAGTGGAAAGCAACCTGGATGATGTACAGGGGGGAGCTGGCCCAAAAAAGGTTGAGAACCACTGTCTTAGTGTGAATATTAGTATTTAGTATGAAGTATTCATATTAGTCTTAAGTATTGGTATTAATATTTGGTACAAGTGTTTAGTATCAAGTGCAAAATACTGTTACAGCAGCAAAATGTGTTCAGTAACCCATATGTATCACAGTATCAGCTGCAGAGCTGCAGGACGCAGGACACTGGGATTCATGTGGGACAGAGGGAGATAACACAGGGCCTCTTATTAAGGTTATTAGGGTAACCTGCTGCTCTAAATTATTGGAGCCTATGGAATTTTCATCTTGTTATCTTAATGATGATTAAAACAAATAAATAGAATGAACTTCATTCAATAGTTTGCTTATTAACCAGACCTGCTTCTTTAGTGACCAGGACAGGCCAATGTTTAACATTACAAACAAACTGATAGTAAAATAAGTGTATCTTCCTGGAAATGACACTAATCACTGAAGTGTAAGACACTGATTGTGTCATGCGGGACGCGGCCCAGATGATCTGATTTCCTGGACTGTCCCAGGCCATATGGGACGGCTGGTCACCCTGCACTTCACTGCACTTCACTGTGATGCTCTTCTCCTTTTCTGATTTAAATATGAAGTTGTGTTGAAGCTCCCACCCACTGTGAAGTGGCTGCTCTGTGGCTTTGTGCAGTTAGGAAGTCTCTGCTGCTGTTCTGCTTTATTGTTCACTGCTAGTAGTTCTTTATTTAAAATATTAAAATATACATTTATTTTAAATTATTTTTAAAACGCTAATTAATCACTGATTTGTCCTTCATCCCTCCTCTCCACCCCCACCCAGTCTCCCTGACTCTCAGGCCCAGCACAGCTCAGCTGTTTGTTCGTAAGTCTCTTGATCTGAGCTGTGAGGAAGACTCTGCTGGATGGACGGTGAAGAGGAACACGACCACAGAAACCATGACAGAGTGTGGAGACACCTGGGGAAAACTAAACGCTTCCTCCTGCAGAATCAGTTACACATTCCCAGGTGACAGTGGAGTTTACTGGTGTGAGTCCAGAGAGGGAGCAACCAGCAACACCGTCAACATCACCGTCACTGGTGAGTCCACACAGCAGCTACTCAGTATAAAAACATAAAGAAATCATTTATTCATATCAGTCTGTGTGTTTCTCAGAAAAATGTGGCCAAATAAATCATTCTCACCAGAGACAAATAATAGAAACTTTAACAACACTAACAACAATACTACTACTAATTAATTATAATAATGATAACAACCAGTTTTAGAACCGAGTTTACCAAATGCTTAAAGGGTTAGTTTGGGTTTTTTGAAAAGTGCTATATGTATACTACTACTACTATATATATATATACATATGTGTGTGTGTGTCACATGCCGTGCTGCACCACCCAACACACACTTGTGTTGGGTGGTGGACAAACAGGTTCATTAATAAAATGGTGAAGCAAATACAAATACAAAAGCAAATGATCAAATAATCCATTTATTGCAAATTAATAACCACTCAAAAGAAGTATCTTAAGTCAACATAAGTAACTATTAAGAAATAACTATTTACAAATTAAAATAAATTCTCATTTATGAACAAATAATCACTCAATCTTATTTCAACGTAAATAACTCTTAACAAATACCTATTTACATTGTAAATTAAATTTACATTTTAAAATATATTACTGTTTCTCTTTAATACCCTGCTTTGTGTCAGAGTGCTTTTGTCATGTGCCTAGCTGCACATTTGGCATTCCCTGTTTGAACATGCGGGTGCAGCCAGGTTTGTCCTTTCAGCTTTTTCCTTGGGTCAGTTTGGACCTGAAACAGAAACAAACTCACAAAACCAGAAATTTTACACATCATGCCCTCTGTCATGGTTGAAAATCTCTTCCCCTGTTCATTGCTGAGAAGTCTCAGTTTAACTGGAGATGGGGACAAGCAGGGCTGCTGCAGCCAGCAGACTCAGACCAGGCTACGTGTCTGCCCTCTCACTGAACTCACCTGTCAACTCTGGCATTATCTCTGCCTGGTTTTTCCTGTATCAGGACAGAAAATAGCAGGAAACAAAATACAGAACAATACAGAGTAATGCAAGTATCCTGCTTTCCAGAGAAATCACATTACTGCAAAGTTTTCAATCAGAAATCATTTTACACCACAGTCTAACCCTCATGTTCAACTGACTTTATTTCATCACTGATCCATCTGATTGTTTTTTTCACTTGAATTTAGACATGCAAACTCCATAATTACTGGTGAGGCAGCTTTGTGTTTGCAGCAGACACGTCCCAGAGGATTATATTCTAGCAACAGACAAACCTGCTGCAGAGCGCCGCTCTGTTTACGGCCGTCTCAGCGTCTGAAACAGTTTGCATGTTCTGCAGTTCTGCTCACATGGCTGTCACTGCTTTCCTCTTTCTTTGATAGAATAGAATAGAATAGAAACCTTTATTGTCATAACACGCGCCTACACACATAGGACGCAGTGATCAGAAAACGGGTTACTGGTATTTATCATGTATACAGGGATATGAATAACCGGGTTTCTCTGTGCTCCATGTAAACATCATATCCCAGATATGCTCAAAGCCGGGATACTAAAGACCTTGTAAACACAGTCAGTGAGACAAAGCTCCCTCAGGCCAGGTTTGAAGAGTTTTTACTGATGGCTGCATCTTCATCCTGAGGGGGATGTAGGCTGGGACCAGAGGCAGGCTGATGTGATCTGCCAAGCCCAAATATGGAAGGGGCACAGCTCTATTATACATAGGTGTACACGTGATCAAGCGTGTTGCTTCCTCTGGTGGGACAGTTCACGTTTTGTGAACTGTGTTGTGAAAGTGACAGTTTATGTGATGTTTATGTTATTGTGTCTGCTGTTGATAAAGCTGGTTTGATCTGGGTGGATTATAGATGGATTGAACTCCTCTATTCTGTGAGCTGGTGCCCTAGCAATAAGTTTTATATCCACACTGATGAGAAAAATGGGATGGTAGCCTGCTGGCTGGGTTGGGTCTTTGTTAGGTTTTGGCAGGAGTGAAATTCATGGCTGTGTTCATGTTTGCTGGGAACGTTGATTTTTGTTTATTTTAAATATCAGTTTGTAGAAGAGCTAGAATGGACCAGAAGTGTTTATAGAACTCAACAGAGAAGCCATCGGGCCCCAACCCAGGGTTTTGGTGAATCAGACATGTTGGTTTGCTCTTTGTCAAGCTGGAGGCCGATGCTGCTGAGAAATGAGCTGATGTCCTCTGTCCTCCTGATGAAGTTGTTTCTAAATGGATGAAATCCTGTGGTTTGTCTCTGTGTTCAGAGGGTCATGTGATCCTGCAGAGTCCTGTCCTTCCTGTGATGGAGGGAGCTGCTGTGACTCTGAACTGTACAACCAGGACTCCCTCCAGCCTCTCAGCTGATTTCTATAAAGATGGCTCCCTCATCAGGACTGAGTCTACAGGACAGATGACCATCCACAATGTTTCCAAGCCTGATGAAGGCCTCTATCACTGCACCATCTCTGGTAAAGGACAGTCTCCACCCAGCTGGCTGGCTGTGGCAGGTGAGGAAGTCGGTCTGACTTTGGTTTCTTTCCTGTCTTCACCTTCCAGAGTGTCTGCACTCAGGAGGACGGCAGAGGTTCATGTGAAAACTCTGTCTCACTTTGCAAAGAGAAGGAAAAGAGTCACCATTCAGCCCACTAGTGTCTCCTCTCTACATGAAACTGGAAGGAGGTCATGCACTCGCCTCCATCTGCTGGCCAGAAATCTAACAAAGAAACAGATTTGACTGACAGAGAAATGTTTGTAAAAGACAAGAAATCAATCCAGTCTGTTTTGTTTCAGTGAAACCCACGACTACAGCTCCTCCTCCTCTTCCTCCCACCTCCCCTCCTCCAACCTCCTCTACTCAAGGTTCAACTACACGCTCCAACTCCTCTTCTCAAGCTTCAACTCCTCCAAACTCCTCCTCCCCTCCTCCAACCTATTCCTCCCCTCCTCTGCCCCTCCGGTGGATCCTTGGATCTGCCTGTGGTCCGGTTCTCCTGGTTCTCCTGGTTCTCCTGGTGGTTTTGGTGCGGTACGTCTGCAGGAGGTCCAAAGGTGAGACACCGACTGTGCACATTATATTTCCGAATATTATTACACATTACCATTTGCTTTTGCTCTGACATCCCCTCATAAATTTCCAT
>NC_043997.1:1694217-1736717 GCF_902150065.1 Myripristis murdjan
TTGTCACTAAAGACTCATATCTGCCATCATGATGAGAACATTTTGTAGTCAGCTGGTTGGAGCAGCAACAATCATATTTCATGACTGTTGTATTTTGCAGACTGTGCTCCTGGTTCAGTTTCCTCAGAGGTGAAAGGACCTGGAGACGTCACTTATGGACAAGTGGTCATCAAACCCCACAGGAATAAAGGTAAAGTTCCTCTTCCCTTGAAGAAGATTCAGTTTGTGTGTCTGCGTCCCGTCTTTCAGGTCACAAAGTGCCTCCACATGGTGAGCAGTGGGAGCTGTGCTGTTAGAAATAAAGCTAAATACATTTTGGCCCCGTCTGACTGACGACGTCTCCAAGGTCACGATGCTGTTAAATTAATGGTTTGTAACTCAGGAAACTCAGAGACTGCAGCCGCTCTGGACGGTTTGGCTGCTGGGATCTGGTATCCAACTGGATACAAGAGCGTTCGTCAGAGTTGAAATATGAACTTTAGGTGCCAAAGATAGCGCCGCCACAGGGCTGGGTGACGTCACTGATTGTTAGGGAGGGGAGGTTTGACTCTTTCTTCTGACTCGAGTTTGGATGAGTGTCGAACTAAAGAGTTGGGGAGTTGAGTCACTCGAGTACCTGAGTCGTGCACCCAGAGGTCCCTGCAGCACATCGAGCCGGTTAATCCGGCGTTAGCCCCCCTCCAAGAACCTGAATGGGATAAAATAATTTAACTGTAATCAGAAGGCTGTTATCATTAGTTATCATTAGATTAGCTTTCATTAGCTACTTGGTTAATGTTAGGAAAGGGTCTTTGTTAAGATCAAGAAAGGGTTTGTCACAGTTCCAGACAGGACTGGATCCTGGGTCTCTGGAGCGAAGGTCCATGTGCCCCCCCCTCCAGCCAGTCAGAGAGACAGACTGATGACAGGAACAGATGCTAACAGCCTCTGAGCCACTAAAAGGTGCAGCAGGGACCTGCTAACCCAAACCTGTGGGGGGTTTGGACTGAAAACGTCCAGTCAGGTGAGACAACAGTCCAGTCAGGTGAAACAGCCGAACAGCCAGCACAGAGTGGTTTTACTGATCATGTTATTATTATTCTAAGGGAGGTGATCTTCCTGCTAGGCCTTTGGCTTGTCGCACCTCCAGTGGTGCCCATGGTGGACTGTGCATGGCAGGGGTGTCCTCTTCCCTGAGTCAGGCCTAAGCCTGACTGCATACCACAAAGTGTTGCTGCAGGGTCATCAGCTGGGGACAAACGCTTATTGATGTTTCGCCCCCCAACCCAGAACATCTCGTGGTGGCGGGGCAGTGAACAGGACGTCTCCCTGACACTCCCTGCTGCTCAGCTTATTTAGATGTTACCCCCCCAAGCCTTGTCTCGCCGCCTCAGCCAGAGCCAATGGCTTCCTCTTTCTGCTTCTTCCAAGAGCTCTTTGGTGAAGCATGTTTAAAATGTGTGTGTGTGTGTGTGTGTGTGTGTGTGTTCAGCCTCTCCATCAGAACCAGAGGTTATTTACTCTTCGTTGAAGTAGACCTCCATCCCAGTTCAACCACTGATGTCCAACTGGTGGTCCAGGGGCTGCAGCTGGACCCGCAGATCCTCAAAGTGACCTGCAGTACATCTGTTTATTTATTCTGCATGTTGCATGTAAAGATATCTGTAGTGGAGCAAACCCATTAAAATATGGAGCTGAATCCTCCGATTGTTCACATGCTTTTGTTTTGACCTCAGGAGTTTCTGCTGTTAATTTGCACAACCTCATGATGAGCTTTTTTGATACGTGGTTACATACATTCTGTTGAACAGGATCTGGGGATAATTGCCAATTTTATGTTTAATTTAATTTAAATGTTGCCGCAGTGACCCAACTTCCCACACGGTCAAAGTTTAATCTCATTTGTCTTCTTGTTTGTTTGTTTCTGTGGTTTTGTCAAAGCTGTGATGGAAAATTCTGCCGGTTTCAGTTCACTTGTGGCTAACCAACCTGCACCAGCCCTCTCCCAAACCCTCCCCTCCACCCTGAGCCTTCTCTGTATGTGTTAATGAGTCAGAGTTTTTTATATCAGGCGCAAGAGAACGTTCTCACACAACCACAACCGCATTCTATTAACAGCCTTCAAACTGGAGCTCTTTCTGCTGAGTGTGTATAAAGAGACTAACGTCCAAAAACCATCAGCTGGACTTAAAATGTAGCCCAGCAGGGGGCGCGCTCATATTTTAACTTGCATGTGATGTACTTTTGATTTAATGTAACTTAATTTGCAAAATTTATTTACTGTATCAAACAGCTGAGAAAAGAATAAAGTGTGAAGCTGCTCCTTTGTCTCCTGGTGTAAAAGTCATGTGACTGTACGAGCTGTTTTGATTCGTCGCTCAGGGCTGACAGACACTCACCTTGTCAGAGTAGGTGTTCTGTTTGATCAGATTTGATCCCAGTGTTAAGGACGAGGAAGGATAAAGTCCCTCAGGTTCATGTCAACACTTTAAATGCCTGTCTTGAATCTCATGTTTTGATATCAAATGCTAAAAAAAAACAAACATAAAAACATAAGCTTTGGAGTGAAATATTTTGGGTTATAATGGGGTAAAAAAGTCTTCTTGAACTCCTGAGGCATTTCTAAATGTGATTTTTTTGAGGATTGAGTGGCCAGTTTCCACCCAGTAACACACACACTCCCACACTGACAGCAGAGTGGTGAGGTACTGACAGTGGTACGGTTTCTCTGAGTGTCTGCTGAGATGTTCTTTAACTTGAATCCCACTCAGGTGGTGCTCATTGTGTATTTCAGTTTAAAGGCAGGAAGAGCACATGAACGTCCTACAAAGTCACACAATCAAGTCGGTAAATCAAAATAAAATCTAGATTTAACAGGATTTAACAGTGCAGGGTTTTCTGAGAACGGTAACAACCTGATCTAATCAGACCTCAGTGAGCCGCAGCTGGCGTCTGAAAACACGACGTCATGTCTGCTACATGCAGGCCCCACATGCTTTGCCTTCTGCTGTGGTTATCGCAGTAAACCAGTGGAAAGGTCACACTTGGTGAAAGATAGACGACAAAATCAAAGGTTGACAACATTTCTGCATGTTAATAAAATTCTGAGAACACCTACTGCTAAAGGAGACAGACAACGCCCAGTTGAGTAGTGAATGTTTGAGTAGCTTACCACGCTGGGCAGCGACCTCTCGCTGAGGAACGTGTTCACATGTCAGCAGTTATCTATTCCATTCTAACAGGAAATGAATCCTTATATGGTAATCTTCAACAGTTCAGCTACAACACACATCATATTACACTCTCAGTTGGGTGAAGAGCGGAAAACTACTGTCTGCACTCTTCCATACAGTGTCATGGAAATAATGGTAATATCATAATGCAATTTTCATAACACTGCACATGAACACAAGTGGATTTTTTTTTTACATCTAGTTTTACCCACCAGGAAGTGAGAGCTTGAGGAATGAGGAATTAAATGCAAAATTACACTGACGACAGTGGTTTGGTTTCTCTCCCACATGGCTCCTCTTGTGTACTTAAAGAATTTACAGAAATTAGGGAGGCAAACTCTTCTGTTACTCTGAAAGACAAACTGAAGACTATTTGTTTGTTGTTCTTTGATCTGTCAGTAATATAATCTAGATTTGGGCTCTGAGGGCGGCTCAGTCTCTTTCTTTGTTGAGTTTAGTTCCTGCTGGTTCAGATGCCCCCCCCACAGTCTCTCTCTTCTTCTCTCTCCTGTCGTCCTTCACCTGTGACCGTCATGTTTTCTGAGTTTCTAAGCCGCTCTCCTCTGTGTGTGTGAGCGCTTTGGGTCTGTGTGGATGTGACGTCCATCTTTAGGCTCTGTCCCCGAGCCCTGCAGTACCTGGTCCTGCTCCCCCTGCTGGTCCTGCTGTACCTGGTCCTGCTCCCCCTGCTGGCCCTGCTGTGCCTGGTCCTGCTCCCCCTGCTGTACCTGGTCCTGCTCCCCCTGCTGGCCCTGCTGTACCTGGTCCTGCTCCCCCCTGCTGGTCCTGCTGTACCTGGTCCTGCTCCCCCCTGCTGGCCCTGCTGTACCTGGTCCTGCTCCCCCTGCTGGTCCTGCTGTACCTGGTCCTGCTCCCCCTGCTGGTCCTGCTGGCCCTGGTCCTGCTCCCCCTGCTGGTCCTGCTGTACCTGGTCCTGCTCCCCCTGCTGGCCCTGCTTACTCCTGCACCTTCTGTAGCCGTTAGCTTTCAGGCCCTGATGTGCTGAGGGTGAACTTTCCCTTTAAGAGCCCATGAACGGGCGCTCGCACTTCCTTGGTTTTCTGTGTTTCCTGCTCAAAGCGGACAAACCAGACACTTTCTAACAGGCCTGACTTTAACTGAACTCTCTGACGTGGTGAGAGCTCATCTGATGTCAAAGAGGAAGCTGAGGCACGACCGACCACACGCACACACACACACACACACACACACACACACACACACACAAACCATCATTCTGGTGCCAGTATTGGAGGTCTTCAGCTCGGTCAACAGTTCTTTGAAAATAGCAGGACTGCCTTTGCTCTGCCACCTGGGTCCAGGCCTCCTGCTGCCTCTGTTGTCATGTTTCAGAAACTTCCATGTGAAGAGGAAGAGCTTCTCTTTGCCACATTACGTACCGGAAGATAACGCTGCTTTCAAATTATGTTGATAGTCTTTTTTCTAGCTGAAAAAATAAATGCATCATCGACAACCAGACATGCAAGGCAAGCAGGTTTATTTGTATAGCACAATTCAACACAAGATAATTCAAAGTGCTTTACAGAGACAATAAAACCAACAAGACACAATTTAAAACAATAAAATCAATCAATTAAAAAGAGAAATAGAAATTGAGAATGATAGTGATAATAAAATACAGTAACATAAAATAACTACAGGTTCAATACATTGCATCTAAAACCACTACACAGTCATTATAGTTAACAAACTATAGAACATGCATTGAACTGCATTGAAACTACAGTGATTTAAAAGTTCTTGTGCCATTTGTTAGTTTGAACCAGCAGGGGTCAGCAGAGAGCCACTCAGCAGCAGCAGGATGTGTTTCCACTACATCAATACCAGGCTGCTGCAGTACAAGTACTGCAGTAATACACTGACCCTTTAAAGTACAGTACAGTACAGTACACACACACACACACACACACACACACACACACACACACACACACACACACACACACGCTGACTTTGAAAGTCTCCACTTCCCCTGAGCTGCTTGTGTTTGGGCTGTGGGAGAAAACCAACACACACCAGCAGAGAATCTGCAAACTCCACCTAGAGAGGATCTGGGGCCGAGATTCAAACCCACAACCTTCCTGCTGGTGCAGCACTGGAGATGCGAAAACCAGTTAACCTTTAAAACCAGTTGACCTTTTAAACTAGTTGACCAATAACACTGGACCGCGGGCTTTTAACGGCGGCGACGTGCCTGAGCCGTGCCCCGTAATGGCGGCGACACGTACGCTAGCTGCACTCTACTGACGACGCTCGCTTGAAATCCACAGAGAAAGCGACAGAACACACGACAGTAAACTCTCTCAAACTGGTTCAGCTGAGCTTCTGGAAAGTTCGCTTGTACATGTCGTCTTGAAAAACAAGGAATTCCCCCGCAAACCGACACGCAGAGAAGTAAAGTCTCAACTCAGCAAATCCCCGTTCACTTCCAGAGCACAAGAACCAGGATGCAGCCACACAAAAACAGCATGAACACTTCAAAACTCCAAAAAGGGAAAATAAAGAGGTAGATTTCCCAGAAGTTGCCTCTTTACTCCTGTTTTCCGGCTCTCCTCACTGGTTTGCGGCTCCTCTCTCGTCTCCTCAGTCTGGCGTCGCTCCTCTCTCTCTCCGGCAGAGGGCGCTGCAGCCTCCTGATTGGCTGCTGCCGCTGCACGTGTTAAAGAAGCAGCGTGCACAATAAAATACCCAGTAAAATACAGCCTGTTGCATTACGCAGCGTTGCAAGTATGGAAGCCCAGAGGGCCATTCTCCCGGTCATTGTAGCCGAAGAACTGA
The DNA here is from genome assembly GCF_902150065.1 of Myripristis murdjan. NCBI lineage: Eukaryota > Metazoa > Chordata > Actinopteri > Holocentriformes > Holocentridae > Myripristis > Myripristis murdjan. Next base: position 1,700,229 of record NC_043997.1, read on the forward strand.
GCAGGACGTCACTTTGAATGGATCATTAATAACAGGGGCGCTGCAAAAGACCTCTGACATCACTGCCACTGCTTTGGAGAGCAGACGCAGGAGGAGACCTCCAACCGGATCAGTGGTTATGTGGAAACTGTGGTGGAAGGTAGTGTGGTGCTGTCCGTGGTGCTGAATCTGCCTCAGCGGGTGCTGTCCGTGGTGCTGAATCTGACTCAGCGGGTACTGTCCGTGGTGCTGAATCTGCCTCAGCAGGTACTATCCGTGGTGCTGAATACGTCTCAGCAGGTACTGTCCGTGGTGCTGAATCTGCCTCAGCGGGTACTGTCCGTGGTGCTGAATCTGCCTCCGCGGGTACTGTCCGTGGTGCTGAATCTGCTGAGGCAGGTACTGTCCGTGGTGCTGAATCTGCTGAGGCATTTCATTCTCTTTATTATAGAAAATAAAGCTCCATAAAATTCACAGAGGATCTTGTTTAGCTCTTCTTTCCTTACAGGTGAGAAATCAGCTGTTTGCCCAGTGTTTGTCTATCTATACAGACAGACAGACGGAGACCGACAAATAGATAGATAGATAGATAGATAGATAGATAGATAGATAGATGGATCTCAAAAACACAGACCACGTAGTTATGGTCAGAAGAAGCTCAGGTTCAGGCACAATACATTCACAGCAAGCAGACAAACAGGCGTCAAGATCAGAGCCTGGTCTCTGTGAGCAGGAGCTGAACCCAGGTCTCCTCACATAGAAGTCCTGTGTCTTACCGATGTACCATCCTCACAGCTGACGTGCTGCTGCAGCTGTTTTGCTCTTCACATCATGTCTGCTCCCCGAGGTGCGAGGGCAGCAGCAGTGAAACACTGAATCTGTGCTGTGTGGCCACTCCCCCGTGGCTGCACACAGACTTTGGAAATGGGTTTAAGAAGGAGCCACAGTTTCACTGTTGGCCGGCCAGACCATCTCCACTTCTTTGGCTGAATCGAGTGAGAATGTCTGCAAAAGGTGATCGACAGCTGGTTCAGTTTTGACTGAGAGAGGATTGTTAACCTCTGATTGGCAGATTAACTAATGACTGATGGTTACCGCACCCTCCGGTACACCGTCACGATCTCAGTGAGGCTTGCCTCTTATTGGCTGGAGAAAATGCCGTGTGGCCACTGACTTTGGAAAACCACTCACCCCGCAGCTGGAGAGCCAAAAGCTACACAGAGCAGACTGTAAAGATATGTAGGAAATTACAAAATAATCCCTCATCCATCATTTCTTTATTTGTGTTGCTTGGTTTAATGCCTGTTTTTAGTGTTTGTTCTCCTTCCTCCTGTTGCTTCTGTATTGATCCATTTGCTCTCTACAAAGTCACACTCACACACACACAAACACACACAAACACACACACACACACACACACACACACACACAAACAAGCTGAAGGTGATACTAAACCTCGTGATGAATCTGCCTCATTCTTTAACACTGTAGACGGTGTCAATAAAGTCTGTTCAAAGCAGATGAATGAAGCAGAGAAGCTGCATCTCTCCTGCTGCTGAAGGATGCCAAGTCATGGTCATCAAGTCATGACTCAGCGTGTAGCTTCACTCACACACAGGCTTGGTGTGTGATGACCAGGTGATGGTTCAGTGTTCACTGTGTGCTGCACCACTTCACTGCACTTACATCACATTTAGTGGATTATTCTCAAATAATCAGCAGCGATGCATAAAGTAAACAATACAACAATATAAGGATTCCCAGAAAACACATGAACAATCAATTAGACATTAGCTCATTAACATAATATCTAACAGCTGTTTCTTCATTAAATATTCATCAGCTTCCATGTAAAATTTGATTAAGCCTGGTAACACTTGTTATGGATGTTACTGTAAAGCAGCAGCTACTCAACTGAAAGCAGTTATTAGCATTATTATACCAACCATTATACTGACCAGAACAACTAGATATTATATATATATATATACAAATTACATTAAAAAAAAAAAAGATAAATAGCAAGGTTTTTTCTAGCCTGTTGAGCCTCACAAAGTCATAATCATGATAAAAACACAAATGCAAAAACAAAAGTGCCATTTACAATATGCAGTTTAGTCAGCGTGCTGCGTAGCTGCCACAGCTTAATGTGACCTTCAGAAGAACAAATGAATAAGTACAGATCATCTGTGTTACATGTGCACTTTGTGGTTCTGTGTTCAGGAGCTGCCTCAACACTGCAGCTGCTCTCTCCCTCACCTCACACTCTTTCATGGGATCTCTGCTTCTGGTTTTGATCTGGTGCTGTTTAGATGTTTTGGATTTATCCTGTGAGTTTGATCGTGGCATCATCTCATTATTCACTGGTCAGAATCAGCGTCTGGCTCCTTCCACTAAAGCCTCCTGCAGCTGCTCTGCTCTGACAGCAGCTCTGCCACAACTCTGACCACCACTTTGCTCATTTTAATGTTTCCCCCACCCCAAAATATCCATCTTTTCTAACTGCTACCCTCAGGACAGTTTATGAACCTGCAACAGTCCTGGGTCATGATGGACTCCAGTCAGCAGAAACAGCTCCCACACCTTCACTGCTGACTGGTCCAACACCACACTGACCTGAAACTCCTTCTCTCATGTGAAGCCCGACACAACCTGGCATCAGCCGAGCCGACCCCGCTGGCCTCCTCCACCCGACTCACACACAGCTACAGTTCAGCTGAGGCAGCGTCTGGATCCAGAACCACAACACACTCCTGACACACTGCTGACACACTCCTGACACACTCCTGACACACTGCTAACACACTCCTGACACACTGCTAACACACTCCTGACACACTCCTGACACACTGCTAACCCTCCTGCTTTACACTCAATTCACACCTGTATACTTCTAGTTTTCTGTACATCACAACAGCCACAGCAACAGCCACAAAAGCAACCACAGCACAAAGACTCAGTGCCACTCCAAGACCAATAGCCACTGCAGTAAGTCCAGGGTCTGAAACAAAAAATCAAAGACAAAGACAAAGACAGAGACAGAGACAAAGTCAGGTTGGTGAGTAAACAGATGAGGGTCAGAGGAAAAGGCTGCATGTCCTCCTCATCAGACTCATGTGGGAGTTTGTCTGGAAACATGTCAGTTTTCTCTCCTGACTCTCACTGACTGAACTGAGGGGAACATGTTTGGTACCAACAAGGGTTAGGACACATGTTCAAGACAACATGTCCATCTGTGAAGGGCTTCACTTGTGGAACAGCTGGGACAAGGCCTTTTGAAAAATGGACCTCACTTTATACATTTAAAAATATAGATTTAACAATAAGGAAGGAAACAGAATAAATGATTCCTGCTGCTCACATCAGTCATTATCTACTGTAGTGCTATGAAATCATGATCAAAGTATAAAGTCAAGCTCTCATATTTCTGTCCTGTGTCTGTTCAGAATCAACCTCCAACATTAAATAAAACAGACCTCAGGTCAGATGTCATCCTGTCCCAGTTAAACTCACCTCGACCTGCAATCGTCAGCCTGATGGTGCTGATGGGATCACTTTTAATAATGGCTCTCTTCCTGCGTTTGGCTCCATCAGCTTTAAAGTGACACTCATATGTTCCACTGTCCTCCTCCGTCACGTTCTTCAGAATCACAGACAGGTCGCCGTTCTTCATCTCTCTGTCTTTCAGCTGCACCCGGTTCTTAAAAGACGGATGCTGGTTCTCTGAGTCAACGCGCCCGTCTTGGTAAAGGAAGAGAGGTTCTTTCTTCAGGTCAGATCTTCTCCACTCTGCCACTATGATGTCGATGCCATCAGGAGCCTGACAGCTCAGGGTGACATCGTCTCCAGTTTTCTCCTTCTGGACTAAAGGATGATGGAAAAACAAACACAGAACAGAAAAGTTAACAACACATCTTTATTCACGTGTGTGTGTCTGTATATATATATACACTATATTACCAAAAGTATTCGCTCACCCATTCAAATGATCAGAATCAGGTGTCCTAATCACTTGGCCTGGCCACAGGTGTATAAAATCAAGCACTCAGGCATGCAGACTGTGAAACAAGACATTTGTGAAAGAATGGGCCGCTCTCAGGAGCTCAGTGAATTCCAGCGTGGAACTGTCATAGGATGCCACCTGTGCAACAAATCCAGTCGTGAAATTTCCTCGCTCCTAAATATTCCACAGTCAACTGTCAGCTCTATTATAACAAAATGGAAGCGTTTGGGAACAACAGCAACTCAGCCACGAAGTGGTAGGCCACGTAAAGTGACGGAGAGGGGTCAGCGGATGCTGAAGCGCATAGTGCAAAGAGGTCGCCGACTTTCTGCACAGTCAGTTGCTACAGAGCTACAAACTTCATGTGACCTTCAGATTAGCCCAAGTACAGTACGCAGAGAGCTTCATGGAATGGGTTTCCATGGCCGAGCAGCTGCAGCCAAGCCACACATCACCAAGTGCAATGCAAAGCGTCGGATGCAATGGTGTAAAGCACGCCGCCACTGGCCTCTAGAGCAGTGGAGACGCGTTCTCTGGAGTGATGAATCACGCTTTTCCATCTGGCAATCTGATGGACGAGTCTGGGTTTGGAGGTTGCCAGGAGAACGGTACATTTCAGACTGCATTGTGCCGACTGTGAAATTTGGTGGAGGAGGAATTATGGTGTGGGGTTGTTTTTCAGGAGCTGGGCTTGGCCCCTTAGTTCCAGTGAAAGGAACTTTGAATGCTTCAGCATACCAAAACATTTTGGACAATTCCATGCTCCCAACCTTGTGGGAACAGTTTGGAGCGGGCCCCTTCCTCTTCCAACATGACTGTGCACCAGTGCACAAAGCAAGGTCCATAAAGACATGGATGACAGAGTCTGGTGTGGATGAACTTGACTGGCCTGCACAGAGTCCTGACCTGAACCCGATAGAACACCTTTGGGATGAATTAGAGCGGAGACTGAGAGCCAGGCCTTCTCGACCAACATCAGTGTGTGACCTCACCAATGCACTTTTGGAAGAATGGTCAAAAATTCCTATAAACACTCTCCTCAACCTTGTGGACAGTCTTCCCAGAAGAGTTGAAGCTGTAATAGCTGCAAAAGGTGGACCGACATCATATTGAACTCTATGGGTTAGGAATGGGATGGCACTTCAGTTCATAGTATGAGTAAAGGCAGGTGAGCGAATACTTTTGGTAATATAGTGTATAGATACACACACACAAACATACATACATATATATATATATATATATATATATGTATGTGTATACATACACACACATATGCATACAGTGGTGGCCTTAGGCATCTGGGGTTTCAATTCTTAACATGGGGCCCCACCCCGTAAAACATGAACATAATTATGTTTGTCAGCTGTGCGACACATCAAAAGCTGAAGGACGCAGTGAACTCAGTGTCCATGCGCCCCAGGGCTGCACCTGTCTTCACCTGCAGAACCAAACTCTGTGACCAGGTGAAAAAAGACTCAGCAGAAAAAAAAAAAAAAAAAAAAAAAACAGGATTCAAGTTGGTTTGTAACAAAAAGCTGATGTATTTTTTTTCATTCTGTGCATTCTGAGCTGTTTGAAACAGCAGCTCAGCACAGAAATAATCCAGTCTAGGATTAACATTTTAACAATCCCATCAATTTAAATTAACAACAACATTAATGAGCAAAGTGCTGCACGTTATTTCAGCACCACGGACAGCAACTACCTGCATGGAGGACAGACAGAGAGACAGACAGACAGAGAGACAGACAGACAGACAGTCAGAGAGACAGAGAGACAAACACACAGACAGACAGAGAGACAAACACACAGACAGACAGAGAGACAGACAGACAGAGAGACAGAGAGACAAACAGACAGACAGACAGACAGAGACAGACAGATAGATAGGGAGACAGACAGACAGAGAGACAGACAGACAGAGAGACAGAGGGACAGACAGACAGAGAGACAGAGAGACAAACAGACAGACAGACAGACAGAGAGACAGACAGACAGTCAGAGAGACAGAGAGACAAACACACAGACAGACAGAGAGACAGACAGACAGAGAGACAAACACACAGACAGACAGAGAGACAGACAGACAGAGAGACAGAGAGACAAACAGACAGACAGACAGACAGAGACAGACAGATAGATAGGGAGACAGACAGACAGAGAGACAGACAGACAGAGAGACAGAGGGACAGACAGACAGAGAGACAGAGAGACAAACAGACAGACAGACAGAGAGACAGACAGATAGATAGGGAGACAGACAGACAGAGAGACAGACAGACAGAGAGACACACACACAGACAGACAGACAGACAGACAGAGCGACACACAGACAGACAGACAGACAGACAGACAGAAGAACTTACAGACAGAGACAGATAGACAGACAGACAGACAGACTTACAGAGACAGACAGACAGACAGACAGACAGACAGACAGAGAGACAGACAGACAGACAGACAGACAGACAGACAGACAGACAGACAGATAGACAGACTTATAGATAGAGAGACAGACAGACATAGAGACAGACAGACAGACATAGAGAAAGACAGACAGACAGACAGACACACAGGCAGAGAGACAGAGAGATAGATAGACAGACTTACAGACAGAGAGACAGACAGACAGACAGAGAGACAGACAGACATACAGACAGAGATATTGACAGACAGACAGACAGACAGACTGACAGACAGACAGATACATAGACAGACAGACAGACAGAGAGATAGACAGACAGACAGACAGACAGACAGGCAGACAGACAGAGAGACAGAAAGACAGACAGACTGACTGACAGAGAGAGACAGACAGAAACATACAGACAGAGAGACAGACTGAACGAGAGACAGGTGCACGGGGAGTAAAATACGTGGACCTGTCTGTTTAATTGATAATTTCGGGCCACTTAAGTTTTATTTTGTTAAACTGTTTTAAAAGATGCGTCACTTACAGAGATCCTTCCTGTGTCTGAGCGCAGAGAAGGCTCTGATCAGCTCAGCTCTGTCCAGTGAGTTTGTCACTTCACACTCCGCTGGCAGAGCCGAAGACTGCAAGTTTGAGACTTTTTTGTTCTGAGAATTGAAAGAGTTGCCTAACAGATTATGGAAAGTTAGGGGGGCGTTCCTTTTTCAAAATGGAAAAGAAACAGAATAAATGATTCCTGCTGCTCACATCAGTCATTATCTACTGTAGTGGTATGAAATCATGATCCAATATAAAGTCAAGCTCTCATATTTCTGTCCTGTGTCTGTTCAGAATCCACCTCCAACATGAAATAAAACAGACCTCAGGTCAGATGTCATCCTCTCCCAGTTAAACTCACCTGGATTTACAACCTCCAGCTGGATGATGCTGATGGGAGCACCATCAATAATGGCTCTCTTCCTGCGTTTGGCCCCAGCAACTTTAATGCGACACTCGTATGTTCCACTGTCCTCCTCCTTCACGTTCTTCAGAATCACAGACAGGTCACCGTTCTTCATCTTTTTGTCTTTCAGCTCCACCTGGTTCTTAAAAGACGGATGCTGGTAGTCTGACTCAATGCGCCCGTCTCGATAAAAGAAGACATATTCTTCTTTCCTCAGGTCAGGTCTGGTCCACTCTGCTGCTTCGATGTTGACATCAGGTGCCTGACAGCTCAGGGTGACATCTTCTCCAGGTTGAGCTTTCTCCCTCAGGACTAAAGGACGATGGAAAAACAAATCCAGAACAGAAAAGTTAACAACGCAGATCTTCAAAAATATTCCAGTTTTTGAGACTTTAAAATTGTCAGTTCAAAAAATGGCAAGGGAAAAAAACGAGAATCAAGTATAAAACTCTGTAATTTAAAAAGGAATGTGACAGAACGGGTCTCCCCTGCTTATAAATATCTTACAATGCAGCCAGTGTTGGGCAAGCTACTTGGAGAATGCAGTGAGCTGAGCTCCCAATTACTCTGCATTACATGAAGCTTCACTGCACTGAAGCTCCCCTCCAGATAATGTAGCAAGCTGAGCTACAATACAGTGACAACATGCAGCTTAACTACATCAAAACTACCATTTTTTTTTTTTACTTAATTCCAAGTTGTTGCTCTTAGTGATTAATGAAACTGTCAGTCAAACAGAGAATCAGGCAAAAAATGTTCAGTTCAAGAATTTATGAAACCGAGCTGTCCCTGCTTTTACTGCTACAAACCATGGCAACAAAAGCACACAACATGCCTCACATAGTAACAAAAAGCAGGTGGTGTGTACATGCTAATGTGGGGGAAGTGTGTATATACTCAACTCAATTCAACTTTATTTATATAGCACTTTAAAAACAACCACAGATGAAACAAAGTGCTGTTCAAAAATGAAAATAAAAACAACAAAACAGTGAAAACAGCAGAAAGAATAGAAACAATCAAACAAATTGTATATAAATGATCATAAAACAACAAAAACAGTAAGAGCAATTAAACAGTAAAAAGGATAGAAACAATAAAACAAATGGAACAGAGTGACGTCTCATGCTGGGTTAAAAGCCAATGAGTAAAAAAGGGTTTCAAGACTGGTTTTAAAAATGGACAGTGAGGAGGCCTGTCTAATGTGCACAGGTAAGTCATTCCAGAGTTTGGGGGCAGGAACCGAAAAAGCTCGACTTTACAGGAGCTGCTCGGGCCAAACACCATCACCTCTGTTTTCTTTTCATTAAAATTTTAAAAGTTTAGGGCCATCCAAGCTTTGATGTCATCAAGACATGACAAAAGCGGTTTAATTGAAAGGGCATCTCTTTTCTTCAGGGGCACATATATCTGACTGTCGTCAGCATAACAGTGGAAAAAGACACCATGTTTTCTAAGGATGGAACCCAGGGGAAGCAAGTACAGGGAGAAAAGCAGGGGCCCTAAGATTGAACCCTGTGGCTCCCCATATAAAAGGGGGGCAGAGGAGGATTCGGACTGGCCAAGGACCACAGACATTGTTCTGCCTGCTTAATAGGACCTAAACCAGTCGAGAGCACTACCACCAATGCCCACTAGGTGCTGTAACTGAGCTACCAAAATATTGTGGTCCACAGTATCAAAAGCAGCTGTTAAATCAAGCAGGACAAGAATAACATAGTTGCCAGAATCATTTGCCATGTAGATGTCATTAAAAACTTTTAATAAAGCTGACGCCATGCTATGCAGAGTTTTAAAACCCGACTGAAAAACCTCCATGATATTGTGAACGTCCAGGAAAGATTTTAGTTGTGCATAAACAACTTTCTCCAAGATTTTGGAGATAAATGGCAACTTGGAAATGGGCCTAAAATTAGCCAGAACAGTTTTATCGAGGCCAGGCTTCTTCAGCAGGGGCTGCACTACTGCATGTTTGAAACATACAGGGACAACACCAGAGGACAGGCTGCTATTAATTATGGTCAAAACCGACTGACCTATGCTAGGAAAAACCTCTTTGAACAAGTGAGGAGGGACAGCATCGCGAGGGGAACCAGCAGGCTTAATATGGGTAACCATATCCTTTAAGAGCGTCAGAGTCACAGACTCAAACACTCAGATCACTGTCAAACACCGCGAGCAAGGAACAGAGACAGAGGGGTCGAAGGCCGGAGCAGAAATGAGAGCCCTTGCGGCAGCAACCTTATCAGTGAAGAAGTGCAAGAAGCTATTACACACATCAGAGGATGCTTCTAAACAGACAGGTTGTGGGGCATTTAGAACAGAGTCAATCGTTTTAAATAACACACGTGGGTTGTGAAGATTTTCTATAATAATGTTTGACATATGTTCTCGTTTGGACTCTTTAACAATATTCTGATAAGAGTGCCAGCAGTCCTTTAAGATTTGAAAGGAAACATGCAGCTTGTCCTTCTTCCACTTGCGTTCAGCCCTGCGACATTCCCGTCTGGCATCATTAAACCAGGGTTCGGGTCTAGCCTTGGGCTGCCTGGTTTTTAAAGGAGCCACAGAGTCCAGTATAGATCAGCAGGAGGAGTGAAACCAGGAACAGAGCTCCTCTGTATCAGCAGAAGCTGAAACAGAGGGGGCACAGGCAGCAGAAAAGGCAGCAGAAAACTTCCCAGCAGTGAGCGGGTTAAAAGTTCGACAGCACTGAGCAGGAGCGCAATATTTAACTGCGGCACAGGAGAGACCAACATTAAATCAAACTGGCATGTGATCAGAGAAAACACAATCACCAATCTCTATGTTAGACACAGACAGACCATGAGAGAGGACAAGGTGTAACGTATGTCCATGTTCGTGTGTGGGACCAGACACACACTGCTTCAGGTTAAAAGAGTCAACAATGTTTAAAAAGTCCTTCACCAGAGGCTTGTCAGGACAACACACATGAATGTTAAAATCTCCAATAATAAGGACACGGTCATAGTTGGGCATGATTTCAGCCAGGAACTTTGAAAAGTCACTCATAAACTCTTTATTATATTTCGGGGGCCGGTAGATAACGGCGCAGAGCACCGGGTCAGAGCGACCAACCTCGAAGACAGTAAGTTCGAAACTGGAGAATGACAATGCAGCGCACTGTTTACAGTTAAAATCATTTTTGAAAACAGTCGCAGTTCCTCCACCACGGCCCAGCGTTCGTGGCGAGCTAAAATAAGAACAATCTGCCGGTAAAAGTTCGAGGAGAGGGCTGCACTCACCAGCGCTGATCCACGTCTCTGTTATGCAGAGAAAATCCAAGTCGCGAGAGTGGAAGAAATCCTTCAGGATAAAAGTTTTGTTTGCCAGTGATCTGGCGTTTACCAGGCCGATCCTGGCCGGAGCTAGAGTCTGTGGTTCAGTGGAATGCTGAGCGCGGAGCGGCGTCCTCAAATCAACTGGAATCAAATGAAGTGAGTTTCAATAATTAGCGCATAGAGAGAAAGATTTGTGTAACCTGTTTGTCACTCTCACAGGGATGCTCTTGGGTGTAGTGAGACTGCTGCACAGGTAGGGGGAGCTACACAGGGTCAGAGCGAGTCAGGTGGAGCAGGAGTGGAGGGTCAGCTTAATGTTGGAGGCTAAGAGGCGTGACCCTTCAAAGTTTGGGTGTAAGCCGTCTCTTCTAAAAAGTGTAGGTCTGTTTAAGAATGCAGCAAAGTTGTCGACGAAGGGGATACCTTTGTGCATGCAGTACCCTTTCTGCCATATGTGGAGCTGGCGGAGGCGACTTAATTTAATATCGCCAAAACACGGAGGAGGCAGCGGGCCGGAAACAATCACTTGCTTTCCGGTGCCCAGCAGAGTCAACAAGGCGTGCGAAATCCTCTTTGAGCTCCTCTGACCGCTGTTTTTTTTTTTTTTTTTAAATGTCATTTACACCTGCCTCAATGACCAAGGTGGAGACAGAGCCATACTGGTCGCTCAGGTGCAGTGCAGCTGTCCTTAACAGAGGCACCGGGGTGACAGAAAGTCCTGCCACCGCGCACCGCCACATGCCTGACCAGCGATGTGCCGATCATAAGCACAGAGGGAGCGCGCTGCGCCTGGGAGTGCACAGGTGACCTCCGCGGAGAGGGGTGACCAGTGCTGCGAGCCCCGGACCACTGAGGAGCAGGAGTAAACACAGGCTGGGATTGCCTGCGAGTGATGCAGCAATAAAGCTATTGAAATTGAAATTGAGAGAGAGAGAGTATGGATTAAGGCATGGAAGGGCGCAAGGGAGTAGGCTAATTTTGTCTAGAGCGCCAACATAGGTAGAGCTGGCACTGGCCACACACCCATACACACCCACACACTGTAAAGCCTCCCAAGCTCAGCGCTTTTCGAGGATCAGAGATTTTGTCTGCTTGGAGGAAATTTGCGGGGAAATTAACTATAGTGAATATAATCCAAGCAGACTAAATCTCTGATCCTTAAAGCGTTAAGCTTCAGAGGCGCTACAGTGTGTGTGTGTGTGTGTGTGTGTGTGTGTGTGTGTGTGGCTGTTGTCATCGTGGTTTCACAGCCGGTATCCAACCCAGGGCGGATAATTTATATTTTGAAGAAAATAAAGCAAAATATGGAGGAGATTGCTGATCCCACCGTTTCACTAAACCACAGAAAACACCAACAAGCTGAGTTAAGCAGATGGATAGCCAAGTCTAGAAAATTATAAACCAAATTGAATAATAATAATAATTATTATTAAGGCGTTCGCGAGGTCAGCTATGCTCCTTCCCCATGATTGGAGCATCTGCTGTTGCCACGGGAAACGCCCGACGTTTACAAACACAGGGAACCAGTTAACAGGAAAACCAGTTGACCCGTTAACAACAGTCAAACCGCAGCAAACGTTCTGTTGCGTTTAAGGTTTAGAAATGCCTGGGAAAATGTAGCTTCTGTGGACACTACCGCGCTATTTGATCAGTGAACTAGTTTCACTACTTAAAAGCTTTTTGATTTGGAAAACAACGACGCTACGACCACGCTACTGACAAATGTATAGGTAAACTAGTAACAAGGATACAAGGACGTTTATTGGTCATTATACAACAGGCTGTATAATGAAATTAAAATGTGGTTCCCTCTTGATTGATTTATTAAACGTGACATTTCTCACATCATCAGCACATTTGCTGATGTATGATATCACTGGTGATGTGTATTCCTCAAGGTCGATGTGGTTCTGCTGGGTCCCAGCATCTTTGAACATCTGCCAGTCCGTGCATTCAAAACAGTCCTGTAGAGCCGCTGCAGCTTCATCTGTCCACACTTTAACTGTTTTTACAGTTGGTTTGACCCTTTTTGTCAGCTGGATGTAGGGAGGCAGGAGAAGCAGGGAGATGTGGTCTGACTGGCCAAAATGAGGACGAAGGAGGGCTCTGTAGCTGCCAGGAACATTGGTGTAGACATGGTCCAGTGTGTTTCCTCTGGTGGGGATGTGGACGTGCTGGTGGAATCTTGGCAAAAGAGTGCTGAGGTCCGTTTGATTAAAATCCCCAGCAACAATAATAACAGCCTGTAGCGTAATTTGCCATAGGCCCATGGGCCCCTTTGCCTGACCTGGGGGGCCTCCTGGGCCCTTGCTGGAAAAAATAAATAATTTCACCATTTACCGTTAATATTTGTGACTTCCTTTTTGTCTTACCTAAATAATAGACGCTGTCAAAAATGATTCATAATACTTGAAGTATTTGAAGGAACTCCAGGGGGTACGTGAGATTTTTTAAAAAAAATTACACAACACGTAGATCCGACCAAGCAATCTGATTGGTCAATCAGATGTTTAGAATGTGCTCAAATGAGCTTGACAGTACGGTTAGCCGTGCTTAAATGAAAAATACCGAAATCAGTCACTGAAAGTATTAGGCTACTCCGCCTATATCTTATTGCCCGAGTCTGTGTGGTTTCCATGGCAACACAAAACGTTTCACCGAAACCCGCAGCAAAAGCCGCTGTCAACTTTGTTCACCTGCACAATGGACCGTTTTGTTGTCAATTTTGATTTTTTTTTTTTTGGCGACCTAAGTTTGGATAAATGGCTGAACGAGGAAGACAAGACAGAAGAGAAAAAGGAGAGATACGCGAGAGTGACGAGGTATCAACACGGTCAACGTCTTGGGCCGTCAAATGTCTACAAGACTACCTGACAAACACCGGGCAAACAGCTGATTTCTCACCTGTAAGGAAAGAAGAGCTGAACAAGATCCTCTGTGAATTTTATGGAGCTTTAATTTGAATAGGTTGTAGATATATACGCACATCACATCCTTAAGGTGCTGGGCTCAGTGAAACGTATGCAAAAAGATGAAAAAAGCCCACACAAAAATGACCTGATGGTCATTTTCATTGAAAAATGACCTGATGAAGAGCAGACACACTCAAAACGTTGTTTAATTAAAAACATTTTTGGAGCATAACGTGAGTGTGCGGGCTTTTCTCATCTTTTTTATAATAAAGAGAATGAAATGCCTCAGCAGATTCAGCACCACGGACAGTACCTGTCAGATTTTCCACGGAGATGTGCGGCTGTAACTTTGTTCTTGTTATTAATGTGTTATTAATGTTATCAGTTATTAATCAGCCTATTAATTGTTATTAATTTGTTTATTCTTTATGAGTTTCCTAGGCCATTGATTTAATTAATTCGTCATTTTTTGCATCTGTACATTGAAATGAACATTTAATAAATCAACGCATCTGTGAAAGCTGTGCTCTTTATTTCAGACGTAAATTGATAGCAGCCTGAAAAGGTGATTCTATAACTATAACAGCCTTAATGTGACTGCTTACTGTTCTTACTTTTGCTGATTAGCCACATTAATGGGAGCTGACGTTAAATTGGAGTGACACACCCCCAGCTGAAATAAAACATCTGCCGTGAGTTTATGAAAAGACAGATGTTTGTTGTGGCGCCAACACTGGAAAGCAGTAGCCTGTATTTAAATATAACTGTTCATATAAGTTGGTTGTAGATAAAGATCAGCTGCTCTGCTGAGTCGCTGCCACGGCAACTGTTAGATTAAAAATTACTGAGAAGTCGGCAGGAGTATAGCCTAACTATCAGTCCATGAAAAAAAAAATCCAGTGGATATTCTAGTTACAACATGATTGAGCTAGTAGAGCAGTTTTGTGTTGCTGTGTGAGGTATTTATTCAGTTTTGGGGAATCACAATGTCTAGAAAACATGATAAGCCCAAGTTGGCTGCTGACAAGGACTAGTTACCGTCAGATCTCATGTATTTCCGCTGAAATGGAGAGAATACTAGCAAAAAAACTTTATATTATGAGAGTGAAATTCCCACAGTATGAATATATTTTGATTCTACATTTTATTTTGTTGGTAATAGTTGTATAATCGCATTATTACACTCGTGTAATAATATGCATGTAAAATGAATAACAAATGCAAATCAGAACAGATTGACGCTGACGGTCATTGACAGGTCATTAACAGTTATGAAGCTCCTAAAACACTTGTAGGCTACCAACCATGCAGGATGAAGTTGCTGAAAATCGTTTTGCTAGTCTATAAATGTATCATGCGCACACAACCTGAAATGAATGCAGTGCTCTTTCTTGTAGGGCAATAGCCTAATTGAAAAAGGCACACCTCTCCACTGTGAGTCTTTGCGCGCATAGCTTTTCCCAAACGGTAATATGGCCGACATCTCAATACATCAATATGGTAGGCAAGTCCAGAAAACTAGCGATTTTTTTTTTTTTTTTTTTTTTTTTGGAGGGCGCTCCCAAGTAGCCTAGATTGCGCCCTTGCTGAGGGCACCCGACAGAGGCGGTCCTGGCTAGTTTTGCGCCCTGGGCGAACCGTCCCGCACCCCCCACCCCCACCACATCAGGCCTATCATTTGTTCACATCCTATTAACTAAGAAAAACACACTAGAAATTACTCATAAAGCTATATCACATATAGCTTACAAAATGTCATGTCAGTGTATAGGAAGTTATTTAGGTTACCATAGACCCACGTATAGCAAAAAAAATTAAAAATTCCACAGTCAGGACATATTGTTTACCAAATCCACAGACTAACAAGCCAATGTGAACTTGCACTTGTTGTGTTGCAAACACAAACTAGCCTATGGGTGAAATTAATTCCATGACATGATGCCTAAAATTCTAATAGTTGCTAGTTCAGCAAAACTAAAAACCAAAAAAAAAAAAAAAAACTTGTGGCTAAGTGGCAACATATTAGCAAGAGGCTAATAAATAGGGTATAGGCTACTGTTTCATTACATGCACAATTAACGTCACGCATAGAGACTTGCATACCTTTATCTTTTGAACGTTTCTCCTCTTCTTCTCTCCTTCTCTTTCTGAACTGGGCACCTGATGTTTTTTTTGGCCTTTTGTCCATGATACTCCATTGACTTTTTGTTGTTGTTGTTGTTGTTTGGCATTTTCACATAACCCAATAAATTACATGTAGCTATAAGGGGTCTATATTAATTTTATGAATGAAATACAATTTATTTGGAAGCAGCAGTTTGTGTTGTTTGGCCTGGGATCTTTCATATCAGAGGTTAGTCTATCCCCCGCCCCCCTCTCCTTTGCTTTTCCTGAGACTCACAACCTGCGCACAGCCTCTGCAGTCTCAAGTTGATCCCCCGCGCCCCCCTCCCCCTTGCCTTTTCTTCTGACACACACGACCTGTATACATGACTCTCATCAGCAAGTTGACGTGATAGTAGGGGCACCTCAGCGCCCACTGCACCAACTTGACATGGAAATGAGCGATATTAGTCTAGAAACGTTTTTTTTTTTTTTTTTTTTTTTTTTTTTTTGGACGGCGCTTGTGCGCCCCCAAGTAGATTGCGCCCTGGGCGGTTGCCCACATTGCCCATAGCAAAAACCGTCCCTGACTGTAACACCACCACACACACGCACACACTCACCTGCAGAGGAAGCAGCCAGGTGACAGATCAGGGAGCTCAGAGCCAGGAGGGACGCAGCGCTGAGAGAAGCCATGAGAGCGGAGATCTGCCTCTGACTGTGGTTGTGACAGTGTGAGTGGTCTGCGTGTGTGTGTGTGTGTGTGTGTGTGTGCGTGCGTGCGTGCGTGCGTGCGTGCGTGCGTGCGTGCGTACGTACGTGCGTGCATAGAGGCGCTCCTCTGGGTCACGTGATTTACAAGAAACGGCTCTGGTTCTCTGGTGGTGCGTTCAGGTGCTCTCAGTGTTTGCAGTTTAATTCAGTTCCAGTGTAAAGTTTGTCCACAGCTTCTCCTTCAGTGTTTTCTCTTTGTTTTGATTCTGTTCCACATTGAACTGCAGATCAACACTGAACACACCAAACTGAGAGAGAACACAACTAAACACAAGGTTTTCACAATAAAACTGAAGAGGTGGGTCCAAACCTGACTGGTAACATCAAAAACACAACTGAACACACACACACACACACACACACAAACACACACACACACACACGCACACAGATCCCAGTTTAGAGTGTGAGGCTGACTGACAGGGACTGTGTTCATGATTTTTATTGAACTGAATATTGAGATGAAAAATATTTTCCAGCTCAGTGGAGGCACCACACAGTCACAGGTGGGAGAGGGCGCCCTCTTCAGGTTCAGAGGAGAACTGCAAGAGAGTGAGAGAAAATACTGTAACTGCGGGTGGGGGGGCCAGGGGCGCCGCCAGGAATTTTGGGCCCCATGAAAAAAAAAAAAAAATACGTATTTACTAGTTGATGGTTTAATATTTTTATATTAGTTTTTACCTATTTTTTGGGGCCCCTGTCAGGCAAGGGCCCTTGGAAATGTCCTAACTTTTCCCCCATATACGGCGCCCCTGGGGGGGGCACAGCACAAAAGGTAAGAACAGGGGTTTATCAAGAGATAATTAGGGCCCGAGCACTGTCCCAGTGCGAAGCCCTATTGTATTTGTAAGGTTTCTTTTTTCTCCCTTATTATTACGTCTCTTTGAGGCTTAATTTGACCCCCTAAACATGCTCAAAAACTCACCAAATTCGGCACGCACACCAGGTCTGGCGAAAAATTTGATAAAATCAAAAATCGGAACCCCCCGGTGCAAAAATGGGCTCGGTAGCGCCACCTAGGGACGCAAAGGCAGCCGCTGCGGCCCACAGGAATGTCATAGAAAGACCAAACCAGCGCCGAAATGTAGATCTCATCAAGCCCGACATTTTTTGTGCCGTGCCCCCCCACCTAAAACCAACAGGAAGTCCACAATTTGCATTTGAAAGTCACGTTTTCGCCCAAATTTCCACTTTGCATGAAATCTATCTCCTCCCAGGGCGTTAATTTTATTGGCTTGCAAATTTAATAGATGACAGAGAACATAGTGCTTAACAAAAGTTCAGAAGGAATTTACATTCCTTCGAACCGTTTGGATTTCAGAAGGACCCAAAGTCAGAGTGTCCACAACCAGCGCCTCCATTTTTTCCCATGGACCCTGGTGGGAATAATGCAGCATGCTAGGGGCTAATTAGGCCCCTGGTGACTAAAGTAAAAGTCTGACAGCTTTCGAACCTATGCCGATGGAAAGAGGACCACAATTCCTACAAAACTATATATCATGGTGTGGACTGGAAAAAGTGTGTGGCCACTGTGAAGAGTTGTTTAACAGGTGGGACTCTAGATTCTCTGCTCTGCACTGTTCTCCCTCCCCTCCTCCACTCCTCTGACTCACAGTAACTGCCTGCAGCCTTCTCCCAATACACACTCATTGGGAAGGAGCAGTAACAACTCTGTGTGTGTGTATGTGTGTGTGTGTGTGTGTGTGTGTGTGTGTGTGCTTAATGCCACAGCCACCGGGCACAAGTGGGCACGAGGCGGCGCGGCTGCGAGGGCCCGTCCAACGCTGCTTGCAGCTTTAATTTCAACATTATCTTTAGATTAGATTTAGATGAATCTCTGAGGGATTTATTTATGCAATCTTTCAGTTTTTTAGCCAGAGGTGAGGATGAACAGCAGCCTCTCACAGTGGACTCCCTCAAACACACCAGCAAATCCTACCTGACACTGAGGTAAACTTCACACAGGACTCTAAGGACTTAAAGGAACATTCCAACATTTTGGGCAAAATCACCTTTTTCTTCTCTCAACGTCCCCAGACTGAGTCCAGATGCTGGACACCATGTTCTCCTCTGGACGTCCAGTGGTTCAGATCTTATGCGTAGCATTTCCTGTTAGCTTAGCATAAAGACTTGAAGTCTATGGGAGTTGTTAGCCTGGCTCTGTCAAAGTGAAGAAATGGATCATGTGGATCTGAAATGCACACATTGGAATATTTTTTTTAAAAACTAGAGTGTTTTGAGGAGAAGTCAGATGGTGGCACTGTAACCTCTGAACACATTTCTCCTCCTGTCTGTCACAGTGATCCTCACACTGAAGGCAGAGGAAGATTCACCACTAATTAACTTCTCCTCACACCACTCAAGTTAGATTTTTTAAATTTCCCAGACGTGTGTTTCAAATCCACAATCCATATGGAACATCATGTCTCAGTCTGGGTAAAGTCGAGGGAAGGTGGAATATTCCTTTAAGGAGACAGACAGCTGATGAGGAGGCAAGAGCATGCAAACCCTGAACCCAGAGAGGACCTGGGCACAAACCCAGGATCCTCTCGCTGCGTCCAGAAGAGCCACAAACACTTTGGATGTTTGCTTCAGTTGTGAATTCAAACCACTAGATGTCAGTAAAGAGCCACCGAGCAGCAGTAGGATGACACAACGCTAAATCAGCGGATCTTCACATGTTTAATGGGACACACACACAGGTGTGTTTCCACTGAGCTAATTTGCCTCTTTGCCTGGGGTGCATTCAACGACGTTACGATACGTAATGTTGTCTCATTGAATGGTGTGTTTGGTTGTAACGTTTTGCCTCAGAGGTAGTTTTCCTCCGTTTTGTGGGCGTGTCACAGGTGTTATCCAATCAGCATCAGCCTGTATTTAAGCCTCCGCCATTTAAAACGCTAGCGCTCCATTATGGCTTCCAAGTCACTATATTAGTGCAGCCTATGTTTAAAATTTTACCCATCATTTGAGGAGGTAAAAGCACATGTATGTGGTAAGTGTGATGATAGATCAGAAATAGTTTATTATTTTTCTCAATAATATGGCAACTTTTACCCAACTTAAATCTTAAAACTCATTTGTGAAGGCCTATGGTACAAATCTTGGAAACAATGTTTAACAATAACTGTTTTTTTCATAGTGGACATTGAATGTATTGCAGTACCCCTATAATTAATGATCCATGTAAACTAATGTCCTGCTCAGTTCTTCGGCTACAATAGTGAGAAGAATGGCCCTCTGGGCTTCCATACTGCTTCCATAGCGCTGCGTAATGCAACAGGTTGTTCAGAGCTTTATCGTTTCTGTCAGCTTGATGTTACATACCGGTACGTCTGTGCTGAATACACCCCAGGTGCTGAACTTCGCCTGTGAGTTAACATAATTCTAATTTAATGCAGCTTTGCATGGCTGTTCTTTCTCCCTGATGTCATGTCTCTGTTGTCTTTTTGATTCTGCAATCAGTTGTGTTTGTTCCTGTTGCCTTGATTTCTTAATTCTATTTTTTTCTTTATTTTGCTCATTTTAAGGTGAGGTGCATCATGTACCAGTTATTGTTTTGTCTTATTTGCATAATTTCTTTGTGTATTTTATTTATTTATTTATTTTTTTTAATAAAAAAAACATTTTCACTGTGGTTCCTCCATTTCTACATTTTAATACACTGGAAACAAATTTAACCAAATTAGAATAAAGTATACCATACTAACTAGAAGTTACCGTTCAGGGGAAAAAACCCCTCACCCAGACAGAGGAAGGGGGCGGGCTTTACTTGGTGCCTCAGATCAAATTCAAAGTGTTGATCTCAGCTCGCCAGACTGAAGCATGGAGGCCACAACTCTACCACGGCTGCTCCGTAAGTACAGTCTGTGTGAGTGTGTGTGTGTGTGTGTGTGTGTGTGTGTGTGTGTGTGTGTGTATGTGTGTGTTCTAATTTTTCGGTGATTATTTTAATGACAGTTTTAATGTCAGTTTTGTTGGGCCAGGGTACTGGGTAACAGGGTAACAGGGTACTGGGTAACAGGGTAATGGGTAAAAAGCAAAAGGTTTGACGACAAGATAAACTTCACTGTGGGGAAACTGGAACACACTGTAGAAAATAAAACAGATCAAAAATATAGAGGAATAATGACAAAACATTGAGAGTGGAGATAACTAATTAAAGTTATCTAGGACAGGTGCGCATCCTCTTGGCCAATCGGCAGTGGGTGCTCAACTTGAAAGAATACTGAGATGAAGTTCACCTAGGGTAGGTGAAGAAGTGGCACTCTAAAATTAAGGGCAAGACCAGGCTCAAAATTCCATATCAAAAGGTTTTAATGCTGACGCGTTTCGGCTGAAGCCTTCATCAGAACAGGCTGATTTTGAGCCTCTCTTGAGCCTCTCTTAGCGTCTCTCCTGTATTTGTGCTGCACACAGTTCACTCTCAAGTGTCTCAGTAGAACCAAATGACTATCCAGCAGCATGAAAGCCCCTGCAGATGAGATGTCCCAGTGTTGTGTGTGCAGCACAGAGGCTGGTTGTCAGAACTGTC
Organism: Myripristis murdjan; assembly: GCF_902150065.1. Lineage (NCBI taxonomy): Eukaryota > Metazoa > Chordata > Actinopteri > Holocentriformes > Holocentridae > Myripristis > Myripristis murdjan. The sequence goes on from NC_043997.1 coordinate 1,721,213, forward strand.
TTCTCTGATTTGTGGAAAACCTCAAACCAACCGGCCTCTCATTTCTGTCCTCAGTGGTGACGGTGTGGCTGTGCTGCAGGCCCAGCAGAGGTTAGTGCACTTCTTCCATCACACTCACAAACTCTAATTTAACCCTGATAGGTATTTTTCTCCTAAGTGTTTGTGCAGAAAAAAACGAGGTGATCTGGGTGGTTGCTAGGGTATTGCTAAACAGTTGCTGGGTAGTATTAACTAATAGTCTTAGTGTGAATGTTAGTTTTAGAATAGGTGTGTCCCGGGATTTTGTGAGGGTCAACTCCCGTCATGTTTTGGAGCATTTAAACTCTTCTACAAGACATGAGAGGCAGGTCTAGAATGCCATGTCCAAATAGACTGATGTTGCTCAAAGCTCATGGGACTCCTAACTAGAGAATGACTGATTAATTGGTAGTCTGATAGTATTGGCGCTGATAGTACTAATTACCTATATTATTTTTGGGGGAAAATAAAACCCATCTTTTCATTTACAAGTCCTGGTTCCACATGACTTTACTGCTTGGTCCCTGACACTCATGATGATGACTGGGAGAACAGGCCTATGTGGTCTCCTCCTGGTGCAGCGCTCCACTCACGCTCGACACTCCTGTCTCCTCCACCTCAGCTGGTGGGGGACATCAGGTCTCACTCTAGGCAGCACTGCCATGCTGTGGAGCTCCAACAGCTGATCCCTGCTGTAAACAATAGGGCCAGGGACAGTCACAGGGTCCCCACATACAGTCATCATTAAAAGTGCAAAAGCAGCAAGAAAGACCATAGCAACCATGACATTTTTAGTTTCCATGGTGCACAGTAGGTCAAGCACAAGTGAAAGTAAAAATTAAGAGAGGGAGAAAAAGAGAAGCTGCTACAAGAGGCTACCACTTGAGTGGTGCCATTTTGCATCCCAAATGCAAAGTATCAAGTGCAAAATATTAATATTAAAGTCTGAGGGAGTCTGGGTGTGCTTGGTGGTTGCGAGGTCATTGCTTGGGGGTTGCTATGGTGTTAGGATGGTTTGTGTGGTTTGAAATGAAGGGATATTACTGGCTCTTGGGAATATTAGTCAACAGTATGGGGTGTCTGGTCAGGACACGGATGAAGGTTCTTCATTCAAGGGTGTTTAATGATAATAAAGCAGAGAGCAGTACACAGGCATGGGTCCAATCTTACTGGTTTAGGTTGTCGGTGTGTGGTTCTAAAGGGAAAATAAACAACAGACAATTAGCCTACTTCTACAGCTTAACAACTAAATCTCTTATACAATATCTCTAAATATATCTGTACTAAATAATCTGGCCTGGTACTATAAACAATAACAACATAAAAACAGCAGTATGCTATGCTAATAATAATAATACCCAAGGAATAGCGCTAGCCATCTAAACAACACGAAGTGACATTAGGATAAATGTACGGAGACACGGGAATGTCAGGAATGTAGCTAGCACGTTGCTAATTCAAAACGATCTCCAACTAAATATACAGTAACAAACAACACATTTCTGTGATAATAAACTACACCAAAAATCCTTGCTAAACAAAGGGGTTTACTCACTTGTGGTCACAGACGCACACAAACAAAGAAAGGAATAAAACTTGGGCAAATTCTGCAGGCTGAGGAATTGTTCACACCAACTGAACGTCAACTGAACCAAACTGACTGGAAAACGAAACTGAAAGTCACGAGCATGCGCTGGGCACGGGGTGTTGCCTAGCAACATATCAACAGTCTGCTCTACTGTATAGAGTCAGAGCTGAGCCTTCAGCACAGCCGCCCCCGATACACTGTGTGAATCAGCTCCTTGAAGGCTCACTGTCCACAGGGGCTGTCGTCGGAGTATCCTCTGGAATAGCTGGCAGCTCTATCAGTTTGGCCACCGGCCTGGTGTAGGTCCAATCCTCTACTTGGATCTAAGCAGTCCGCACTTTCCCATCCACACTCTGGATGGTCTTCATGACCCTTCCCAAAGGCCATAGTGCTCGAGGCAGGCGCTGATCAACCATCATCACTACAGTTCCGATGGCGAGGTTCTCTTTATCCTTCACCCACTTCTGCCTTGACTGCAGGGATGGTAAGTAGTGTTGCAGGAAGTGCATCCAGAACTGATGCGCAAGCACTTGACTATGCCTCCATCTCCTTCGGCTGAGGATTTCCGACTCTGGGTAGACAACTTGCTGGACTGAGGAGTCAGGCCGCCCCATGAGGAGGTAGTTGGGGGTAAACTGGGTCGACGCCAGCTACGTCCATGGACACACAGCCCAAAGGTCGGGAGTTCAGAATCCCTTCTACCTCGATGAGGACTGTCTGCATCACCTCTTCACTCACTGTCTGGCAGCCCAAAGTCACATAGAGCGCGGACTTGATGGACCTGACTTCTCTCTCCCAGGTCCCACCGAAGTGGGGTGCATTAGGAGGATTGAACTGGAAGCGGATCTGGTGCTTAGTGAGCTGGGCCTTTAATTCTTCACTCAGCCTTGAAACTGGCACGTAGCTCAGACTCCCCTCCTCAAAGTTAGTCCCTTGGTCCGAGAGAAGCTCAAAGGGGGTCCTTCGGCGATCCACGAACCTTCTGAGTGACATGAGGAAGGAGTCGGTGTCCATGATGGATAGGAGATCCAGGTGGACACATCTCGTTGTCATACACTTATACACGATTCCCCATCTCTTCTCCACCACCTGACCTCTCTTGATCTGGAAAGGTCCAAAGTAATCTATTTCTGTAGAACAGGGGCTTCATGAGACGGAGGCGGTCCGGGGATAAGTCTGGCATCTTTGGTATGACTAGCTTCGCTCTCCATTTTCTGCACTCTGCGCAGGTTCTCTGATGTTGGCGCAAAGCTTCGCGGCCTTGGAGGATCCAATACTTATACAATACAATAATACAGTGCCAGGATGGGGTAACTTGTCGACATACTGACGTATGATGAGCTTGGTGATAGGGGGCTTAGGGTCTAGCATTATTGGGTGTGCAGCATCTTCTTCCAGGCAAATAGAGCAGCGTAGCCTCCCTCCTACTCGGATGAGACCCTTGGAAGTGTCGTATTCAGGAGCGAGAGCTACAAGCCGACTGCCGGATGGAATGGCTTTATCTGTCTGTAGGCACTCAATCTCTTCTTGAAAACTGTCACTTTGCACTCTCTGGAGGATTCTCAGTTCTGCTTCAGCGAAGTCGTCTGCACTAAGGGCGCTAGCTGAGGAGGCCACCCTGTGAAGTGTCCTGCTAGTTGACTCAAGGAAGTCATCAAAGGTTGAGTGCTCCTCAAAGGATGAGGTAGCAGGGGATGATGATGTGAGACCACAGAATGAAGACTTCTTCCTCTCTGCATCGTCTGGAACCTCTTCGATAGACGGTTGCGGTGGCCAGGTGTCACATGGCTGGTGAAGGAAAACTGGACCTTGACTGAACTGGTATGGCTTGGCTAGATCAGACAGAGTCATCCCTCTGGTGATGGCATCTGCGGGGTTGTTCTTAGTGTCCACGTACCTGCATGACCGGTGGTCTGTCAGCCCTTGGATCTCGGTTATATGGGTCCCCACAAACACTTTATATCTGCAGGACTCGGACTGTATCCAGGTAAGTACCGTAGTCGAGTCGGACCACGGTACTGTCTCTCTCAACGGAACAGTCATCTCTTTCTTGATCAGCTGGGCGAGCTGAGCTCCAGTCATGGCGGCGCAAAAGTTCTAGGCGTGGCATAGACTGTTGTTTCTTCGGTGTTACTCGGGAACAAGCTAGCACAAAGGCCACGTGGATTCGGCCTTGGGTATCTTCACCTCGTAGGTATGCGAGTGACCCATACGCTGACTCTGATGCATCGCAGAAGATGTGTAGCTCAAGGGTGAGGGTCACTCACGTCAACATCTAGTGGGAAGTAGCTCTGGGAGAGGGTGACTGATGGGAGCAGGGGGGAGCTCCCCTTCCCAGGCATCCAGGAGGTCAGCTGGTAGGTTTGGGTCGTCCCAGTCACGGTTCTTGTCCCACAGCCTCTGGACCAGGACTTTAGCTCTCGTGGTGAATGGCACGATGTAACCCAAGGGGTCGTACTGACTTGCTAGTATCTTGTAGATATTTCGCATGGTAGTCTGGCTTAGGGGGACTGGGCAGTGCCTGTAGTGAAGCGTGTCCTCCATGAAGTCCCAACTGAGGCCCAGCATCATCTCGGGCTGGCTGGACTCAGTGACATGTTTCTGGAGAGCGAAGACCGCACAACAGGGGCTGCAGGTCGTACCGAAGGGCAGGACTTCCCATAGGTAGACTACGGGGGGTTCCTCAGTCTTCAGGTCTTTCCAGAGAAATCAGAGCAGGGGCTTATCTTCATCCACCAGGTGAACCTGGTGGAACATTCCTCTTATGTCACCACTTATGGCGACTCGGTGCTCTCGGAAGCGGGTGAGGACTCCAAGGAGCAACAGTCCTAAGGTGGGGCCATGGAGAAGGTAGTTGTTCAGACTCTGTCCGCCGACCTGGAAGCTGCAGTTGAACACTATCTGATCTTTACCATTATGTCTGACCATATGGTGAGGCAGGAACCAGGACTCTTCGGATGTGTCGGCTTCGCTGGAGTCTATCTTCCTGACGTACCCGGCGACCTCTAGCTTCTTAATCTCCTTCTGGTAAGTGGATGCACGCTGTGAGTCTCGAGCTAGTCTCTTCTCTGTGTTCTGCAGGTTGCTCATGACCACCTCCCCTGAAACTCGTAGCTTAGGCATGGTGTGGACTCGTAGGAGGGGGGTTGCATACTGATGCACTCCATCGACCTCTACGCGGGTGGTCTTGGCCTCCAACAGGTCCACTGTGTACTTGTCCTGTCTGGATCTGGTCACTAAACTCTCACTCTTGAAAGGTAGTGTGTCCAAGTGCCACAGTCGCTCCACTTGACTGAACAGCTCGGCAGAAGGAGAGGAAGCTACTGTGAACAGGCACTGTGCGGGCGGGAGCTGGTGCTGGAGGTACTTTGCTGGGCCCTGGAATGTCCAGCTGAGGTTAGTCTTGACTGCTGCAGGACCACCTGGGGGCCCCATGTGCATGGGCTCCACTGGGATGATCAGACTGGTATGATCTGATCCGATGAGGAGCGTTGGCTGGGTGCCATCGATGGGAGGGATCGGCAGACCTCTCAGGTGTCGGTACTTCTTCTGGAGCTGGGAGACTGGGTAGGTGTACTGAGTCAGGCCTAGGTGGTCACCTGTGAAGGCACCTTGGATGGCGAACAGCTTGGTGGGCTGTGTCGCAGGCGCAATCGCAAAGGAGACGCGTGAGCCTGACAGTGTCTTGACGTCCTGGCAGATGGTACGGAGAGTCAGGTGTTCTGCTTGACCTTGTATCCCCAGGCGACGTGCTGCAGACGAGAGCAGGATGGTCCTCTCTGACCCGACGTCCAACACTGCATATGTGTCACACACTCTGTCTTTGTAGTGTAGGTTGACTCTCACAATCTTCAGCAGCACTCGACTGTATCCGTTTGGCTGGTCTTGGTAGTGAGACTCTGCTGTCGATGTGAGAGTGTCTGTGCTGACTGGAAAACGAAACTGAAAGTCACAAGCATGCGCTGGGCACGGGGTGTTGCCTAGCAACATATCAACAGTCTGCTCTACTGTATAGAGTCAAAGATGAGCCTTCAGCACATGGTTGTTAGGGTGTTGCTAGGCATAAGCTCAAACAAATACTTCAAACTCCAACCAGAAGTTGAATTGCTTCAAAAAGTGCATGAGCAGAAAGAGCAGACAAATCTCTGTTTCTGCAGTTAATATGTGCAGGGCTGAGGGAGACTGTATGTATCCTGTTCCAGCTGCAAAATGTGTTCAGTAACACATCTGTATCACAGTATTACAGGAATGTAATCTGATTACTTTCAGATACCTTCAGACTACCTCAATGCCAAATATGAAAATACAATGAAAAGATGTCAGTAACGAGATTATTACTGAAGGGAATTTTGAGAAGGAACAAACCAAGGTAGCCGTACGAAGCACAGCTCCACCTGCTGGCTGCAGGTGGAGAGCACACTGTGGGTGGAGAGCACACTGTGGGATTCATGTGGGACAGAGGGAGATAACACAGGCCTCTTATTAAGGTTATTAGGGTAACCTGCTGCTCTAAATTATTGGTAGCCTATGGAATTTTCATCTTGTTATCTTAATGATTAAAACAAATAAATATAATAAATTTCATTCAATAGTTTGGTTATTAACCAGACCTGCTTCTTTAGCGACCAGGACAGGCTACTGTTTAACATTACTTTGTAAACAAACTGATAGTAAATTCAATGTGTCTTCCTGGAAATGACACTAATCACTGAAGTGTAAGACACTGCTTTTGTCATGCAGGACACAACCCAGATGTTCTGATTTCCTGGACTGTCCCAGGCCATGTGGGACGGTTGGTCACCCCACAATTCACTATGATGCTCTTCTCCTTTTCTGATTTAAATATGAAGTTGTATTGAAGCTCCCACCCACTGTGAAGTGGCTGTGCTGTGGCTTTGTACAGTCAGGAAGTCTCTGTGCTTCTCTGCTCTATTGTTCACTGACAGTAGTTCTTTACTTAAATATATAAATAAAAATAATATAAAAGCATTTATTTTATAGTATTTATAGTACTCCAGAAAAACAATCCCCATTTTTACAATCTGTATATCCCCAGCTTAGAGCCAACTCACTGATAATTAATAATAATAAAGGATAACAGCTGTGTTGTAGATTCAAGAACAATAGATTCAAAACGTTGATGAGACAACTAATGTGCTTGGTAAGCAGAACACTTGAGAACTGACTGACTTGTGAAGTTAAACTGAAAAACTGTAAACAGCAGCAGCAGCAGTGTGAATGGTGTTGACAGCTGCAGGTGTAGAAATAGTTATGAGCCAAATTTCACCAAAGAACAAAGTGAAGTCCAGTTCACTGGAGCACAGAGCTACATCCACGTCTAACAAGTCAGTGTGACGGTCAGCTGACTCTGAGCAATACTTACACAGATGGTGATTACTTGATAAAGATAATCTGAATAGGCTGACATCAAACTAGCAGGGATTGATTTAGTGATGTATGGGAAGCAGGAGCAAGAAGCTGCGGTTAGCGAGCTACCAAGCTGACATGAACAGAAAAAAAAACAATCTCATGGATCAGTGATGAAATGATCAGTTCATGAATTATTCAGGTCTTTTCCCTTCTGTTGAGACCTGAGCAAACCCCCAGCTGTCCACAGAGCTGCAGACCTTCAGACCAGCTGCCAGACGGCAGTGATGTCGCACGAGTAACCTCTGAAACTCTCTCATCCAATCACAGTTCGAAAAGCGACTTAGCAGTCATGCATACAGAAGGAGTTTGAGCTGTTCAAGTTTCAGTCCTTTGTGCACTTCGAGGGATCTTTTAGTCTCCAAAATCCAACGTATCATCACTAATTTGTCCTTTGTCCCTCCTCTCCACCCCACCCAGCCTCCCTGACTGCCAGGCCCAGCGGAGCTCAGCTGTTTTTGGGTGAGTCTCTTGATCTGAGCTGTGAGGAAGACTCTGCTGGATGGACGGTGAAGAGGAACACGACCAAAAAAAACATGACAGAGTGTGGAGACACCTGGGGAAAATTAACAGCTTCCTCCTGTGTGATCAGTTCTACATTCTCAGGTGACACTGGAGTTTACTGGTGTGAGTCCAGAGAGGGAGCAACCAGCAACACTGTCAACATCACCATCACTGGTAACTAATTAAATAATTATTCAGTATCAACATCTATCTGGATTAAATCATGAATATTTTTCTCAGTGGTTGAAATCCTGTGGTTTGTCTCTGTGTTCAGGTGTGATCCTGCAGAGTCCTGTCCTTCCTGTGATGGAGGGAGCTGCTGTGACTCTGAACTGTACAACCAGGACTTCCTCCAACCTCACAGCTGATTTCTATAAAGATGGCTCCCTCATCAGGACTGAGTCTACACAACAGATGACCCTCCACAATGTTTCCAAGTCTGATGAAGGCCTCTACCACTGCACCATCTCTGGTTATGAACAGTCTCCACCCAGTCGGCTGGCTGTGGCAGGTGAGGAAGTCGGTCTGACTTTGGTTTCTTTCCTGTCTTCACCTTCCAGAGTGTCTGCACTCAGGAGGATGGCAGCAGTGGCGGTTCTGACTATGTTGCCGCCCTAGGCGAAATTACTGCCTTGCGCCCTTCCGTGTAAGTACTCCTACCACATCAGGCGGGCTGGCCGCGCCCACCCAGTCAGGTCTGTCAGATCTGACAGGTGAGTGGTGCACACAGACTGCCATATATACCTTTCATTACAAATAAACTTTTGTTCATACGCGGCTGCAGCAGCACAACAGACAATGACATAGACAACATGGTTGATTATTGACTGCGCAATGTGGCCATTCGCCGGTAATCGCGGCATCAGGCGAGCCTACCTACTGGTTTACATAATACATGTGTTATTTGCTCAGACCCCCAATATTAGATGAGGGCATTTTTTCAGGGCATTTTTAATGAAAAAAAAATATCATCTTATATTCGGATGAATACGGTAATAGAAAACTGATTTGCAGTGCAGATTTTTTTTTTTTTTTGGGTGCTTGTGCCGCCCCCCACGTGACATGAAAAAATGCCGCTTCACCCATTCCTAAAACCACTACTGGATGGCAGATTCAGATTCAGATTCAGAATATTTTATTAGTCCCAGACGGGCAATTCATTTCTACAGTCAACCCATCCATAGTTACAAAAATAATATGTTAAAAAGAGATAAATAATACAACAGTTAACATCCACAGTCGAGCATTGTCACATCAACAAAAACCACAACCAGTGACAGCACAGCTGAGCGGGATGAAAAATCATTCACAGTTCATTCTGTATTTGTGTATTTAGCAGCCTTATGGCAGAAGGGAAAAAAAATCTGGATAAAGGTTTGTTTTTCACCCTGGCACGTAATACTGCGGACCTGAGGGCATGATTACAAATTCACTGCCAAGAACATGATCAGGTTGGGATAATATTCTGTCTGCTTTCTGGACCACCCACAATTTCCAAAGAGAGCAGAGGTCCCTCAGCTGGACACCAGTAATTTTAAAACGCACGCTGATCACGCTGTCATTCAGACACTTCTTGTCTTTCACAGATAGACCATAAAACCAGCATATAAAAAAAAAGTTAAAAGACTCTTAATAAAATTTTGATAAAAAGTACATAAGATATTTCTGCTGACACCAAAGGAGTTGAGTTTCCTCAGCAAAAGGATTCTTTGGTTTGCTCGCTCTACAATGCTGTCAGTGTTTTCACTGAATTTCAGTTGACAGTCAAACGCAGTGCCCAAATACTGGTACCTTTGTACAATTTGTACATCTTCACCATAAATAGTACTGGTTTTGGGGTTGACACTGGATTTTCTGAAATCTATGATAATTTCCTTAGTTTTTGGCACCTTTAGATTGAGGAGACTATCATCACACCATCTGACAGATTCAGGGAGGGCACAGCAGTGATCAGATTGGTGGCCCTGAAGAAGAGACAGCAAGATTGTGTCATCTGAAAACTTGACAAGATAGCTGTTTGCTTGAGAGGATCTGCATCTGTCTGTGTAAAGGATGAAAAGCAGGGGAGAAAGGACCCAGCCCTCGGGAGAGCCTGTGTTTGTGTGTCCATTCACAAAACCCTAACCCGCTTGATAGGCAAACTGTAATGGATCCAGTTTGTTAGTGAGATAATTTCATCCTTCAGGATTTTTTCAAAGCTTTTCATTACCAGAGGTAAGTGCAATTGGCCTGTACAGTGGTCGCCTCGTTTATCGCCTCGGCGCAATAGCACAGTGTGCGTCCACATATAGCGTCAGGGCCAACAGCCTCTCTTAAGTTAGAGATGTCATCTGACAAGGGCCTATAAAATCTGGAAAAGAACAGGTTAAAAGCATCTGGCAAATCAGCATCGTCCACACCAGTCACCCTAAACACATCTTTGCAAAGAGAAGGAAAAGTGTCAACATTCAGCCCACTAGTGTTTTCTCTCTACATGAAACTGGAAGGAGGTCATGCACTCGCCTCCATCTGCTGGCCAGAAATCTCACAAAGAAACAGATTTGACCGACAGAGAAATGTTTGTAAAAGACAAGAAATCAATCCAGTCTGTTTGGTTTCAGTGCAACCCACGACTACAACTCCTCCTCCTGCCTCCTCTACTCAAACTTCAACTACACGCTCCAACTCCTCTCCTCTGCCCCTCCGGTGGATTCTTGGATCTGCCTGTGGTCTGGTTCTCCTGGTTCTCCTGGTTCTCCTGGTGGTTTTGGTGCGATACGTCCGCAACAGATCCAAAGGTGAGACACCAACCGTCCATGTTATAATGAGTATTTCCTAATATTTTTACACATTACCATTTGCTTTTGCTCTTACATCCCCACAGAAATTTCCATCTTAAACAATTTATGTATTTAATTTTGCAATTTACATTTTACATTAAAGATTTCTTCCATTTTAATTTGACAGTTAAATTTCTGCAACTTTACATCTCATTTTACATTTTGTTTGACACTGACTTAATCAGCTACTTTTCCCTTTACATTTCAATGAAAATGTACATTTTTACATCATCACTACAATTTACTTTGACATTTAAAAATCACATTCACATTTTACATACTTACATCTGAAGCTGCATTTTACATTCACTCTGACACTGGCATGTAACTGACATGCACACACACACACACACACACACACACACAGCACGAGTATGAGACTCCCAAACAGTTTTCCTGTTAAATTACAGCAGGGTTTTTTTTATTCCATGAAGGCTTGTGAGTAAAACTGGGTCAGACAGCACACAGTGAGTACTTACTGATGAAGATGTGTGTTTCTTAATATTCATTTTCACATTTTGCACTTGTTTGTTGTTTGGCTGTATCACCTTGAGATCTTGTGGTTAGTTGGCAGCAGCAGCTGTAGCTGCAGTGACAGCAGAAACCCTGGGATGTCATGGCTGTGATGTTTTGCAGACTGTGCTCCTGGTTCAGTTTCCTCAGAGGTGAGAGGAGCTGCAGACGTCACTTATGGACAAGTCGTCATCAAACCACAGAGGAGGAAAGGTAAAGTTCCTCCTCCATTAAAGAGGATTCACAGTTTGATCAGCGAGCTGCAGTCAGACTGCCTGTGTGTGTGTGTGTGTGTGTGTGTGTGTGTGTGTGTGTTCCCGGTACCAGGCTGGAGAGCACAGCGAGAGGACGTTTGGACGTTAATTCAAATGAAAATTTAAAAAAAGGAAGGTGAGTCGAGGGTCAGTGGAAAATTTTACTCTGAACACCAAACCTAACAGCTCTTATGTCAACTTTAGCATGGTCCAGTGTGGTCGATGTGAGTGTGTGTGTTCTTCACACTGCGGTGAACATGCTGGTTGGTCTGATGAGATGTAACGCCTCGCACTTCAGCTTCCTGTTTCCAGTGAAATGAGCTCAGTGCTGTTAGAGCAGGCAGACTGAAATCAGTCTGAATCACATTTCTTCTGCATAAGTAACAACAAACTGTTAATTTGTCACTAAAGACTCATATCTGCCATCATGATGAGAACATTCTGTAGTCAGCTGGTCGGAGCAGCAACAATCATATTTCATGACTGTTATATTTTGCAGACTGTGTTCCTGGTTCAGTTTACTCAGAGGTGAGAGGACCTGCAGATGTCACTTATGGACAAGTCGTCATCAAACCCCACAGGAAGAAAGGTAAAGTTCCTCTTCCCTTGAAGAAGATTCAGTTTGTGTGTCTGCGTCCCGTCTTTCAGGTCACAAAGCGCCTCCACATGGTGAGCAGTGGGAGCTGTGCTGAAGGTCGGTTAGCTCTGCTGTTACAAATAAAGCTAAATACATTTTGGCCCCGTCTGACTGACGACGTCTCCAAGGTCACGATGCCGTTAAATTAATGGTTTGTAACTCAGGAGACTCAGAGACTGCAGCCGCTCTGGACGGTTTGGCTGCTGGGATCTGGTATCCGACTGGATACAAGAGCGTTCATCAGAGTTGAAATATGAATTTTAGGCGCCCAGGGTAGCGCCGCCGCAGGGCTGGGTGACATCACTGATCGTTAGGGAGGGGAGGTTTGACTCTTTCTTCTGACTCGAGTTTGGATGAGTGTTGAACTAAAGAGGGTGTCGAGTCACTCCCCCCCTTATTTAGATGTTAACCCCCCACCCCCGGAGCCTTGTCTCGTCGCTTCAGCCAGAACCAGTGGCTTGCTGTTTCAGCTTCTTCCAAGAGCTCTTTGGTGAAGCATGTTTAAAGTGTTTGTGTGTGTGTGTGGGTGGGTGTGTGTGTGTTCAGGCTCTCCATCAGAGACACAGGTTTTGTACTCTTCGTTGAAGTAGACCTTCATCCCAGTTCAACCACTGATGTCCAACTGGTGGTCCACGGGCTGCAGCTGGACCCTCAGATCCTCAAAGTGACCTGCAGTACATCTGTTTATTTATTCTGCATGTTGCATGTAAAGATATCTGTAGTGGAGCAAACCCATTAAAATATGGAGCTAAATCCTCCGATTCCTCACATGCTTTTGTTTTGACCTCAGGAGTTTCTGCTGTTAATTTGCACAACCTCATGATGAGCTTTTTTGATGCATGGTTTTATACATTCTATTGAATAGGATCTGGTGATAATTGCCAATTTTATGTTTAATTTAAATGTTGCTGCATTGACCCAACTGCCCACACGGTCAAAGTTTAATCTCATTTGTCTTCTTGTTTGTTTCTGTGGTTTCTTCAAAGCTGTGATGGAAATTCTGCCTGTTTCAGTTTAGTTTTGGCTAAACAACCTACACCAGCCCCCCGAGCCTTCTCTGTAGGTGTTAATGTGTCAGAGGCTTTTCATATATCAGGCCCAAGAGAACGTTTTCACACAACCACAACCACATCCTATTAACAGCCTTCAAACTGGAGCTCTTTGTTCTGAGTGTTTAAAGAGACTAACGACCCAAAAACCAGCAGCTGGAGTTTAAGTCTTCAGCTCTGGAGGATCCAGTCTGTGAAAATGTAGTGAAGCAGTGGGTGCTCTCATATTTTAACTTGCATGTGTTGTAATTTTGATTTAGTGGAACTTAATTTACAGTCTAATCTTGACTCATTTCAAATGCTTTAAATGTCCCATATTGTAGAAACATTTCACTTTGCTCGTCCATATTTCAGTATTTTTTTTTACAGTATCAAACAGCTGAGAAAAGAATAAAGTGTGAAACTGCTCCTTTGTCTCCTGGTGTAAAAGTCATGTGACTGTACGAGCTGTTTTGATTCGTCGCTCAGGGCTGACAGACACTCACCTTGTCAGAGTAGGTGTTGTGTTTGATCAGATTTGATCCCAGTGTTAAGGACGAGGAAGGATAAAGCCCCTCAGGTTCATGTCAACACTTTAAATGCCTGTCTTGAATCTCATGTTTTGATATCAAATGTTCATAAAACCATAAACTTTGGAGTGAAGCACTCTTATATTTTGGGTTATTTCTAAATTTGATTTTTTTTTTTTTAGAATTGAGTGGCCAGTTGCTACCCAGTAACACACACACTCCCACACTGATGGCAGAGTAGTGAGGTACTGACAGCGATTAATTCCTCCTCTCTGATACAAGTTGAGGTGGTCAGTGAAGTCACCTGGTGGAGTTTTTGGTTGGAATGAAAACCTGCAGCCTCTCGACCCTCCATGGCACATGATTGGATGCCCCTGCCTTATGAGGCTCCAGGGCTTTAAAAACAAAGAGCACAGTGACACCTGCTGGTCTGCAGAGAGTATAGCAGCCATTTAACCTGGAGACAGCTGCTGACACGCTGCTACAACACTGCTGACCTCATCCTCTCAGTCCAATGTGTGTTCAGGTAGAAGGCCACCTGTGCTCATTTTAATCTTCTCATGTTCACTTATTGAACTGATACAATAAATGTCACCTGTATTGTTCAATAATCTCAAGCTGGTGTTTTCTGTTTGGGGTGGGTTGTTTCACCTGGCTGGGCACTGGGAGGAGTTAGACAGGGGAGGTTATTTAAGGAGAGGTGTGTCCAGTTAGGATCCCTTTGTTTGAGCCATGCCTTGCTGCCACACAGTAAGTTTGTGCATTTTGTTGTTCTTCAATTGATGTTAAACCCTAGTTTTCTTCCTGTGTTAAAGGGTCCTGAGTTTGTACTTCCATTTTATTTGTTGTTCATATTATTTACAGAGTCTGGGTAAATCGGGGCAAAACCTAGTTAATTGAAGCCACATAGACTTTGTTTGTCCTCAAAAGAGTGAATTACTGTGAGTATAATGACCAAGAATTCAAGTTTTTAAGTTTATATAACAGTATTTGTTATTTATTGCTGATTTGTCTTGTTTGTAATCAGACTCCTGAGGGTTATGATAAAGAAAGCCCAGGCCTCTCCTTTCATTGTGGATGCATTAAAATGTAAGCATCATATTTATTTAAAATTGACTTTAATTGGTGTGTAGCAATGCATTGAACCTTTGTTATTTTGTATAGAAACCATCCATCCATCTACCCCCCTGTTATCCAGTGCTCAATAAATGGTTAAATGGCTCTTGAATCCCTGTGTTTAAATGTTCACACCATTCCACAATTCTATGACCCAGCCTTCCCTATTATATTTAGTTGGATAATACTAGACAGTCTTTTTCATGTATATTATTGTGGATGACAATGTGGTGCAATAAATTAATGTTTAAATATGTTGTCCAAACAGTTCACAGCCTACAGGTTGAACTTTTTATTTGACTGATAATTTTAGAGAACAGCTGGTTGTCCATGTCACTTCCCAGTGCTGATGCATTTTCCTTCATGATTTACATTTTGATAAACAAAGTTTAGAAGAGAAACAAACCCTGCAGTCTGTTCACCATGTCCATTACAGCACACACAATACTACTGATGATAAATACAACAACAACAATAACAGGTATATCCCAGTAACAGGGCCTTCAGCTGTTGGGACGTCACATGAAGAAATACAATACAATACAATACTATACAGTCCAATCCATACAGTCCATTGACACACAGGCTTCAGGGCCTGCCTCTCTCAGAGCCTGTAATCTGCCACTCAAAGTGCTTCAGTGAGTCTGCCTGCTGTGGCTAGCTGCCCATCAGGAGCGGTTAGGGCTTCAGTGTCTTGCTCAAAGGCACTACAACACTCTCTGGAGTTCCAGGGGATCAAACCGGGAACCCTCTGCTTCAGATTAGCTTTTTGTTGACCATCATCTTGCAAACACTGAACTGTTTCCTTGTTTTTATGTCTTCATTTCTGATCATCATACAAACGCAAAATGTATGGTTTCAGTAACTATTTAAATAAAATGGTTTGGTGACACCACAGAGTGTTCTTGGCAGATTTCACCACACACCTTCAGCAGCTTTTTGACACACAGAACCATAAACTGTCCTGACTCTCCTGCTTCCTCCTGTGGAGATTATAGTTTCATCACAACACAGTCAGGTCTGTGTTGTTTATGAGCTCTGTGATTTCTGAGGATCACAGTAAAACCAGTA
>NC_043997.1:1746717-1819217 GCF_902150065.1 Myripristis murdjan
ATCCTCTCCTAACCACTTTTCCTTGACTTCAAACGTCACGAGGAGAACAACACGGTGAAAAATATGACTTTATTACCAAGGCTGGAATTTCAATAAAAAAGGAATATGGGCTGCCAGTCCCAAAAAAGAAACCAAACGCTTGTCATATATAAAATGCTTGCTCATGCTCATATTTACCCACATGAATCCCAGTTAGTATGAAAATAATTGTTAGATTGCTGCAAGATTACAGGTGGAACATGTGTGGCTTACCAATCTACCACTGTACATGTCATCATTGTCAAGTTTCAAACATGTTGAATTAAAAACATCACCTGGACAAAAAACAACTCATATCTGTTTTCTTTCTTTTGATGGACACCTTGATGGACGTCAAATATCATCCAATGGGTGCATTCATGCCGCCTTAAACATCAGTAGTTTTACAGAGAACTACAGATTAACTTGAGTTCAGAGAAGTGAATCTCTGACATTATCTTAGTGGCACACAGTGTTTGTGTTTTTTAATACTACATGTTCATGTTAATGTATGTCCCATCTATCCAGGTGTGGCTGAGGGGCAGTTTCTGTCATGGTGTACAATAAACATATTTCATTTAATTTCATTTCTGATGGGACTGTGGACTTGGTATTTAAGCTAGAGTGAAGATAGCCCACTACATATGATATAGATGATAATATTGGATAATCACAGCCTCATCAAACTTTACAGACACAAACTAGAGAGCAAGGCCGTTCAGAGGAGCTCTGCTTCTCCAGCTGGACTGACAATAAGAGCCAGTTTCTGACACATTTACACAACATAACCCTCAACATCCAATCAAAATGCATTTCTCACAGAAATCTCCAAACATCAAAAGTTTTCAACACCAATCACAGCATGGACTTTTCCTGTGGAGTTCCTCAAGGTCTTGGTGTCCTGATGAGGGATTTTGGAGGATTTTTGAACATGTTTGTCAGTTCTCGATCAAATCAAAAAGGATGAAAATTTGCACCAGTGAGACTCTTATAATTGAAGTAAATTTGTTGAGGCTTTGCTTGTCTAAGTAAGTAAGTAAGTAAAATTTTATTTATATAGCACCCTTCGCAGTACGAATACACAGAGTGCTTTACAGTAAAAACAGATAAAACAAAAACAGTCAGGTGACCGTCACATCATTATTAACATAGACATCACCAACAACAAAAACATCATCAACAATAATGCCATAGCTATGCATAAGAGGCAGTACAACATAAAGTGCAAGTGCATTATCTCACCAGCAAGAACAAGCAGACCATACACTGTACAAATGAAAATAAAAGAAGCTATCCACCGTCTGGGCAGCTCTCAGAGCCTGAGGAAGCAAGTTCCAGAGGCGTGGTGCCACTGCTGCAAAGGCCCGATCACCTTTAGTTTTTAATTTAGTGCGGGGCACTACCAGGAGCCCCTGGTCAGCTGACCGCAGAGAGCGACTGGGGGTGTGATGGTGGATGAGGTCACAGATGTAGCTGGGAGCAGATCCGTGGATAGCTTTAAAAGTAAACAGTAGTACCTTGTATTGGATTCTGAAGTGAACCGGTAACCAGTGTAGGGCGGCAAGTATTGGTGTAATATGACATGATTTCTTAGACCTGGTGAGTAGTCTGGCAGCTGCATTTTGGACCAGTTGGAGACGGTTTATGGATGCTTGGTTTAAACAAGTGAAAAGTGCGTTACAATAATCGAGCCTGGAGGAGATAAAAGCATGTATAGCCATCTCCAGCTCTGAGTGCGAGATGACAAGATGCAGTTTGGCAATGTTTCTTAAATGAAAGAAACAATTTCTACTCAGAGACTTCACATGATTATCCAGGAGCATTAACTGATCAAAGTGTACACCAAGGTTCCTGATACTAGGACGGGCGTTGTTTTTGAGGGGGCCCAGGTGTTCTAATACCCTGGCTGTGACACCATCAGGGGCAATGACTAGCACCTCGGTCTTGGCCGCATTTAAGTGAAGGAGGTTGTTCGCCATCCAGCCCTCGATGGTGGCCAAACACTCCAGCAGAATGCTGAGACTTTGCATATTCACAGGTTTAAAAGAGAAATGCAGCTGGATGTCGTCCGCATAACAATGATATGCTACACCAGGAAAACTCCTGATGAGCTGACCTAACGGCAGCATGTACAAGGCAATATTTAATTCCCATCTCATTGACAAACTGACAGTCTCATTTACTTGGCATTGTTGGGGATCCTTGATTGGCAGTCACAGCAGCCCAGATAATTATGGCAGGGATTCAGACGTGGCAGATTTCTAAGCTAAACATCCAATCAGTGAACTCCAGTACCTGTGTTATGTAACTGTGTTATGTAAGTCCTTTTAGGTTTACGGAGCGGAGATGAATCATCCTCAACAGCTGCTGTGTCATGGATTCAGAGGGACGAGGGAAGCTGGAGAACAACTGGACACTAAAGAGGCTGTCAGCCCTGAAGAGGCTGAACAGATTTTATACTGTCCTGTATTTTTTCCCTAATGATGTACAGATTTTTATTCATATAATCTCAAATGACTTGAAAAATCTGTAGCCTATAGATGCTGTAAGTGGGAGAAAAATCTCCAGGTTTTGGGCTAAACATTGAATGTTTACAACATCTGTTTTCCATCATCATCAATAATGATATTAATAAAAATGATATTTGAACGGGGCCGTCATTGACATCTGCAGTGATTTCACACACAGACTGTTAGTGATGGTGTTTAAGTCACCTGACCTGCTGGAAAACACACAGCTGAGCAGCTCACACAGCCTCCTGTGGACTTTAGATTTGTGTGTGTTTGTCCTCATGTGACCCTGATGCTGCGGTGAAGCAGGAGGTCCACACCAAACGTTTGGAGGAATTAAATAAAGTTGGGGTTTGGACTGATGGAAACCCTGAAGGGCTGGATGGCTGTATATGCTCTGAATTACAGGAACTCAGTTTCCTTCCTGCAGTTGTGAGCAGGGGAGCGGTCGCTGCTCTGTTTGAAATATTTCCTGTTGGTGAGAAAACACCTGCAGCTGAACAGAGACATCAAACTGAGTGCAGCCTGGACACAGTGAAGTCCCTGACTGTTTCCATTTCATTTCAATGAAAATTAGGGGAGTTTCTTTTTAGTGAGTTGATAACCGACTTCATGGGACTGAAAATCCGGATTGCAGATGTCTGGTTAAGTGAAGTCAGATAAGAGAAACCCCGGGTATGTTAATCCAGCTTTAAGGTACAGGCCCCGGGTCTCTCTGTGTGAAACAACAAAACAAACATTCAGCAACCTCTGATCAACTGGAAAAAAAAAAAACAAAAAAAAAAAACAACCCTGTGGTTTCTGTGGGTGTGTCTGCACACTTATGGAGCTTTTCCACCAGCACCTACTCGGCTCGACTCTACTCGGTTTGAGAGCTTTTCCGTCAGCTGGAAGTACCTGATAGCAGATACTATTTTGGGACCTACTTGGCCGGGGTTCCGAGCAAACTGAGTCGACCCGAAAATGTGACGTAAACACCGTGCAGGCCACTGATTGGACAGGGAGTGACGACACATGAGAGCGACTCCTGCAAGAAAACAAAACCCGGCATCTAAAAAAAAAAAAAAAAAAAAAAAAAAACGGCAACAGCGACCGTGCACATTGATCATCGCTGAAGTTGGCAAAGTCAGAAAATGGCAAGCAAATGGATACCGTGGTCAAATGAAGAGGTGGAGACTTTTCTGTACACACACACACACGTCAGGCTGAACTGTTTTTTATTTCATATCTGAGAAAATTTAAATGACAAAGTGTTTTACATTATAAAAGAATTAACAGCAAAGTCAAGAAAAACTTCAGATACACAGGAAGAATCTGTGAAGAATAAAGTCTGTTCAAAACAGACGAATGAAGCAGAGAAGCTGCAGCTGAAATTTAAAATACACACAGAGCTGCAGTCACATTAACAGACATCATCATCATCATCACCACCATCATCATCACGTATTAACTCAGCGTGTGTCTTCACTCACACACAGGCTTGGTGGGTGATGACCAGGTGATGGTTCAGTGTTCACTGTGTGCTGTACCACTTCACTGCACTTACATCACATTTAGTGGATTATTCTCAAATGCATAAAGTAAAGGAACAATATAGAGATTCCCAGATAACACATGAACAATCAATTAGACATTAGCTTATTAACATAATATCATTATCATTAACATTAACAGTAGTTTCCCCAGTAAATATTCATCAGCTTCCATGTAAAGTTTGATTAGGCCTGCATGTCAAGTAATGGCTCACTAGCAGTTATGTTTTTTTTGGTTCCTCAGCTGTTCCCCAGTAACACTTCAAACTGTTGTGGATGTTATTATAAAGCAGCAGCTACTCAACTGAGAGCAGAGGTGAGTTATAACATGATGTGAAGGAGTGAAGGAGTGAAGGTTAGTGTTTGTGGTTCTGTGTTCAGGAGCTGCCTCAACACTGCAGCTGCTCTCTCCCTCACCTCACACTCTTTCATGGGATCTCTGCTTCTGGTTTTGATCTGGTGCTGTTTAGATGTTTTGGATTTATTCTGTGAGTCTTATCGTGGCATCATCTCATTATTCACTGGTCAGAATCACCGTCTGGCTCCTTCCTCTAAAGCCTCCTGCAGCTGCTCTGCTCTGACAGCAGCTCTGCCACCACTCTGACCCCCACTTTGCTCATTTTACTGTTTTTTCCCCCAAAATGTCGTGAAGGTCGTCCTTCTCACATGTGAAGCCCGACCCAACCTGGCATCAGCCGAGCCGACTCAGACACAGCTACAGTGCAGCTGAGGCAGCATCTGGATCCAGAACCACAACACACTCCTAACACGAACTCACTCACCCTCACTGTTCTCCTGTTTGTGTTCTGCACTCAATTTTTCACAAAAGCAGCCACAGCAGGAAGAACCACAATAAGCACTGCCAATGGAGGACAGCCGCTGCAGCTCGTCCACGCCCAGCAGGGTCACGACGGTCACGGTCATTCACAGAGTCTTGAATCATTGCGTCTCCATCTGAAGCGTCTGAAACAAACAACAAAACAAAAAATCAAAGACAAAGACAAAGTCAGGTTGGTGAGTAAACAGATGAGGGTCAGAGGAAAAGGCTGCATGTCCTCCTCATCAGACTCATGTGGGAGTTTGTCTGGAAACATGTCAGTTTTCTCTCCTGACTCTCACTGACTGAACTGAGGGGAACATGTTTGGTACCAACAAGGGTTAGGACACATGTTCAAGATAACATGTCCATCTGTGAAGGGCTTCACTTGTGGAGCAGCTGGGACAAGGCCTTTTGAAAAATGGAGCTCACTTTATACATTTAAAAATATAGATTTAACAATAAGGAAGGAAACAGAATAAATGATTCCTGCTGCTCACATCAGTCATTATCTACTGTAGTGGTATGAAATCATGATCAAAGTATAAAGTCAAGCTCTCATATTTCTGTCCTGTGTCTGTTCAGAATCCACCTCCAACATGAAATAAAACAGATGTCAGGTCAGATGTCATCCTGTCCCAGTTAAACTCACCTGGATCTACAACCTCCAGCCTGATGGTGCTGATGGGAGGATCTTCAATAATGACTCCGTCCACTATTTTGAGATAATCATTTATAAAGCAACACTCGTATGTTCCACTGTCCTCCTTCTTCACGTTCTTCAGAATCATAGACAAGTTGCCGTTCTTCATCTCTTTGTCTTTCAGCTCCACCCGGTTCTTAAAAGACGGAGGCTGGTAGTCTGGGTCAATGTGCCTGTCTCGATAAAAGAAGACATGTTCTGGTGTCTTAAGGTCCGTTCTTCTCCACTCTACTGCTATGATGCCAGGGGACTGACAGATCAGGGTGACATCATCTCCAGGTCGAGCTTTCAGGTTCAGGGCTAAAGGACGATGGAAAAACAAACCCAGAACATAAAAGTTAACAACACAGATCTTCACAAAGATTCCAGGTTTGTCAGTTCAACGACATGTCCCCTGACCAGCAGACCTTTGATCCTCTCAATAAGATAGCAATTAGCTATTTCTGTGGAATATTTAGGCCTAAATCCAAATTACTGTGTACGGAGCACTTGGCTGGTCTCCAAATGTCCCATCAGTTGTGTGGCAACAATCTTCTCCAGGACGTTTGAGACTATAGGGAGAATGCCAATAGGCCTATAGTTACTCGCCATGTCCTTGTCCCCCGACTTGTAAATCGGGGTAATGATTGCTGTTTTCCAGCTTTCTGGGAATGTACTTGTTCTTATTGAGAGGTTCACTAAGTAAGTGATAGACACCAACAAATATTTCTGGTATTTCTTAATTAAACCAGCGTTTAAATTATCAATATCCTTTGACATTGAGTTGCTGTTTTAACTGTATCACTGGATACTTCTTTGATGCGAAAACCATCTAAGGAGACATTATCCCAGTCTTCAGGGGATATCTCAGGGTCAATTGATTTAAAATGACTTGCCAGTTCATGTACAGACTCAATAAAAACATTTGCCATTGACTCATTACTGTCAATTAGGTTATTGTCTACTTTAAGACTGGTTATTTTAGGGTGTTTTTGTTTGCTTGAGTCTGTTGGTCTATGGATCTGCTGCCACAGTTTAGAACTGCTACCATTAGCCTCTTCAGTTAGTTTGAGGAAGTAGTTACTCTTGGCCTTCTGTAGCTCAGACACCACTTTATTCCTCAGACTGGTGAAGGTAAGGTGGTTAGTATTATTTTTGTCACTAAAGACCTTTTGAGGGCAAGATCTCTCTTTTTGATGATTTGGTGGATATCATTATTAAGCCATGGCAGAGAGGATTTCTTCGGTCTGCTTTTCCATGTTTTTCTATGTTTACTTATTAAGTTCCCTAAAGCTGAGGTGAATTTGTTTACACTGTGCTTCAGGGTTGATTCTTTAGTTATGGTTTCCCAGTTTACTTGTGATAAATCATATTCGAAATCTGCCATTTTTGACTTAGGAATTCCTGTTGTCTTTTGATTTTCAATTCAATTCATATAAAATATGAATGAGATACAAACATTTGATAACATGTTTGGTACCAACAAGGGTTAGGACACATGTTCAAGAAAACATGTCCATCTGTGAAGGGCTTCACTTGTTGGGACAAGGCCTTTTGAAAATGGAGCTCACTTTATACATTTAAAAATATATATTTAACAATAAGCAACGAAACAGAATAAATGATTCCTGCTGCTCACATCAGTCATTATCTACTGTAGTGGTATGAAATCATGATCAAAGTATAAAGTCAAGCTCTCATATTTCTGTCCTGTGTCTGTTCAGAATCCACCTCCAACATGAAATAAAACAGACCTCAGGTCAGATGTCATCCTGTCCCAGTTAAACTCACCTGGATCTACAACCATCAGCCTGATGGTGCTGATGGGAGCAAAAATGTCTCTTTCTGTTAGATGATCACCAGCAGCTCTAAAGCGACACACGTATGTTCCACTGTCCTCCTTCTTCACGTTCTTCAGAATCACAGACAGGTCACCATTCTTCATCTCTTTGTCTTTCAGCTCCATCCGGTTCTTAAAAGACTGAGGCTGGTAGTTTGGGTCAGTTTGCCTGTCTCGATTAAAGAAGACATATTCTGGTGTCTCCAGGTCAGTTCTGCTCCATTCTGCCACTGTAATGTCATCACTATCAGGAGCCTGACAGCTCAGGGTGACATCGTCTCCAAGGTGAGCTTTCAGTTTCAGGGCTAAAGGACGATGGAAAAACAAACCCACAACATTAAAGTTAACAACACAGATCTTCAAAAATATTCCAGGTTTTTTTTTTTTTTCAGTTCAAACTTCAAATGGATCTCCAAACGCTCAGAGGCCGTCAGCTTATCAGTTTTAACATCAGCCCCATTCACAAATAATTACAAGTCATTTGTAAGTGCAGAGAACATCCATCATATCTACAGTCTGTACGGTAAAACCTGCAGCTGAACTCCCCTCTGTGTTGAGCTGTGAACATTGTTTCTGGTCGACTTTCCTGCTAAACCTTTCCAAGAAGCAGCAAAAATACCAGCGGCTGAGTTTCACCGGGTGCACACAGCTGCAGCCACCAAGAGGCAGCCCACAGCTTTCAACAACAGCTGCTGAAAATTTTATTCATGCACCCTTCCTCTAAGCAGGACGTCCTGTGGGACACGAAAGGTCTTTAACTAGAGACCTGACTGAGCGAGCAGCAGCAGCTCCAGCAGAGCCTCACAAACCTCATGTGCAACCAGGAGCAGCAGCTCAGCACACAGGCCAGTCCTTCTGCCATCAGGGGACCATTCACATCAGACACAAAGTCAATCTGGGTTCTTTTGGGAGAAATATTCCAGCTGTTTCCACAGTTTAATATGCTAAAGTCATAAGCTGACAAGTTTTAATGACTTTTTAAAATTGTCAAACGTGTCATATAAAATATAATTGAGATACAACACATTTAATAACATGTTTGATACCAACAAGGGTTAGGACACATGTTCAAGACAACATGTCCATCTGTGAAGGGCTTCACTTGTGGAACAGCTGGGACAAGGCCTTTTGAAAAATGTGCCTCACTTTATACATTTAAAAATATAGATTTAACAGTAAGGAAGGAAATAGAATAAATGATTCCTGCTGCTCACATCAGTCATTATCTACTGTAGTGATATGAAAGCATTATCAAAGTATAAAGTCAAGCTCTCATATTTCTGTCCTGTGTCTGTTCAGAATCCACCTCCAACATGAAAAAAAAAAAAAAAAACAGACCTCAGGTCAGATGTCATCCTGTCCCAGTTAAACTCACCTGGATCTACAACTTCCAGCCTGATGGTGCTGATGGGATCATCATCAATTAGTTTGACATAATCATATTTAAAGTGACACTCGTATGTTCCGCTGTCCTCCTTCTTCACGTTCTTCAGAATCACAGACAGGTCGCCGTTCTTCGTGTCTCTGTCTTTGAGCTCCACCCGGTTCTTAAAAGATGGATGCTGGTTCGTTGTATCTAAGTGCCCATCTCGGTAAAGGAGGACACGTTTTAGTTCCCTCCGGTCAGTTCTTCTCCACTCGACTGCTTCGATGTTGACACCATCAGGAACCTGACAGATCAGGGTGACATCATCTCCAGGTCGAGCTCTCAGGTTCAGGACTAAAAGACGATGGAAAAACAAACCCAGAACAGAAAAGTTAACAACACAGATCTTCATAAATATTTCAGTTTCTGACAGTTCAAACATCAAATGGATCCCCAAACACTCAGAAGCCGTCGGCTCATTAGTTTGAACATCAGCCCCGTTCACAAATCAGCACAAGTCATTCATAAGTGCAGAGAACATCCATCATATCTACAGTCTGTACGGTAAAACCTGCAGCTGAACTCCCCTCTGTGCTGAGCTGTGAACACTGTTTCTGGTCGACTCTCCTGCTAAACCTTCCCAAGAAGCAGCAACAACACCAGCGGCTGAGTTTCTCCGGGTGCACACAGCTGCAGCCGCCAAGAGGCAGCCCACAGCTTTCAATAACAACTGCTGATCATTTTATTCATGCACCCTTCCTCGAAGCAGGACGTCCTGTGAGACGTGAAAGGTCTTTAACCAGAGACCTGACTGAGTGAGCAGCAGCAGCTCCAGCAGAGCCTCACAAACCTCATGTGCAACCAGGAGCAGCAGCTCAGCACACAGGCCAGTCCTTCTGCCATCAGGGGACCATTCACATCAGACACAAAGTCAATCTGGGTTCTTTCCAGCTGTTTCCACAGTATAAATGTGCTGAAGTCATAAGCTGACAAGTTTTAATGACTTTATAAACTTGACATTATAAATTTTGTAATTATAATAATCTTTTCTAAAATTATTTTGTCACCTGTATTACGGACAAACTTGTCAAATAAAATATGAATGAGATACAACACATTTGTGTCTCTGTGGTATTAAATATTAAATGTAAAACATATTTTAAGAATAATCTGAAGCCACTGTATTGTGCAGAATGAATTTCACTCAGCCTTTAAAGGCACATTTCACAGTGTTTCATGACCTGTTCAGGACGGGAGGGAGCGACATGCCGCAGCTTGGATGAAGCCGCAAACACAAAGGAGGCGCTCCATTACAGTCTCCGCTGGCAGAGCTATAGACTGTAACACCACCACACACACACACACACACACACACACACACACACACACAAACAGACACACACACTCACCTGCAGAGGAAGCAGCCAGGTGACAGATCAGGGAGCTCAGAGCCAGGAGGGACGCAGCGCTGAGAGAAGCCATGAGAGCAGAGATCTGCCTCTGACTGTGTGTGTGTGTGTGTGTGTGTGTACAAGGCTGTGTGTGTCTGTCTTGTTGCTTCCTGAAGCTTCTCTCATATGGAGCGGCTCCTCTGGGTCACGTGATTTACAAGAAGCAGCTGTGGTGCTCTGGCTCTGGTAGTCTAAAGTTTGTCCACAGCTTCTCCTTCAGTGTTTTCTCTTTGTTTTGATTCTGTTCCACATTGAACTGCAGATTAACACTGAACACACCAAACTGAGAGAGAACACAACTAAACACAAGGTTTTCACAATAAAACTGAAGAGGTGGGTCCAAACCTGACTGGTAACATCAAAAGCACAACTGAACACACACACACACACACATACACACACACACACACACACACACAGCCCTCACACAGCCACAGGTGTGTGAGGGAGCCCTCTGCAGGTTCGGTGTAGAGCTGCAAGAGTGAGAGAGAAAAATAAATTAAAACTTTTTTTAAAAAAAGTAAAATCTTATTGAAGGTCTGAGCTCAGCTTGTTGGTGATCTAAGAACTCAGAGACGTAAAAGCAGAGTTGGTTTTGTTTTCATGGGGTGAGCATGTGTGTGTGTGTGTGTGTGGAGGGGGGGAAGGAGTGGTGGCACAGCACAAAAGGTAAGCACAAGGGTTTATCTAGTGATGATTACAGAATTATCCATTTTAGATTTAGATGAATCTCAGAGGGATTTATTTATGCAATCTTTCAGTTTTTTAGCCAGAGGTGAAGACGAACAGCAGCCTCTCACAGTGGACTCCCTCAACACACACCAGCAAATCCTACCTGACACTGAGGTAAACTTCACACAGGACACTAATGACTTAAAGCAAGGGTGTCCAATCCAATCCTAACCCTAACCCTAACCCTAACCACTAATTAACTTAAGGGTCAATTAAAGCAGCAGAACTCAAATTGCGCATGCATATGAAATATCTATGATACAACACGTAGATCCGACCAAGCAATCTGATTGGTCAGTCAGACAATGAGTGTGCTCAAATGAGCATGACAGCACGGCTCGCCGAGCTCAACTGAAAAATACCTCATCACTGAAAATATTACTCCGCCTATATCTTATTGCCCGAGTCTGTGCGGTTTCCATGGCAACACCAAACGTTTCACTGAAACCCGCATCAAAAGCTGCTGTCAGCTTTGTTCACCTGCATGGTGGACCGTTTTGTGAATTTTGATTTCTTTGGTGACCTAAGTTTGGATGAATGGCTGAAGGAGGAAGACAAGACAGAAGAGAAAAAGGAGAGATACGCCAGAGTGACGAGTGAAGAGCTGGATCAGCTGGAGAGGTCAGGAAATGAAGCCGGTACGGCCCGGTCAACGTCTTGGGCCGTCAAATGTCTACAAGACTACCTGACAAACACCGGGCAAACAGCTGATTTCTCACCTGTAAGGAAAGAAGAGCTGAACAAGATCCTCCGTGAATTTTATGGAGCTTTAATTTCTATAATAAAGAGAATGAAATGCCTCAGATGATTCAGTACCACGGACAGTACCTGCTGAGGCAGATTTAGCACCACGGACAGTACCCGCTGAGGCGGATTCAGCACCACGGACAGTACCTGCTGAGGCAGAATCAGCACCACGGACAGTACCTGTCAGATTTTCCACAGCAATGTGCGGATATAACTTTGCTCTTGTTATTAATGTGTTAATGTTAATTTTTATTAATTTGTTTAGTCTTTATGAGTTTCCTAGGCCATTGATTTAATTAATTCGTCAATTTGTTTGCATCTGTACACTGAAATGAATATTTAATAAATCAACACATCTGTGAAAACTGTGGTCTTTATTTCAGAGGTAAATTGATAACAGCCTGAAAAGGTGATTCTATAACTCTGTTCAGCCTTAATGTGACTGCTCACTTTCGTTACTTTTGCTGCTTGAACGGTGCGTTCCTTGGCTGGGATTGGTCAGGTTTTAGGCAAGAGGAGTTCGATTTGTTATAAGTAATAGGCCAATAAGATGCAGAAAAGCCCGGGAGTCATCACAGAGATTTAATGTGATGGAGATTTAACTGTTTTAAACTGATTTAACTGATGTAAGATATGTAAGAAATTACAAAATAATCCCTCATCCATCATGTCTTTATTTGTTTTGCTTGGTTTAATGCCTGTTTTTAGTGTTTGTTCTCCCTTGTCCTGTTGCTTCTGTATTGATCCATTCTCCCCAGCAGGGGGCAGCACATCACCTCCTCAACACCAAATCATATAAGGAAGGTCAGTGTCTATGTTTCCTCTGGAGCCTTTGTCAGGTCTGACCCTGAGGAAGGATGAATCGCTGGCAAAGGCCCACAGCTGGGACTTGTGCCTCAGCAGATAAACAGCCTTTCAGTCACATGAAGACAAACAATAAAGCAACAGGAATCATCATGGAGCCTGCAGCTCTGTAAGCTGGAGAGCTGTTCAACGCTGGCTAAGGTTGGCTCTCTACAAAGTCACACACACACACACACACACACACACACACACACACACACACACACACACACACACACAGGAAGGCAGGAGGGGGCGACGGTCACTTGGTTTTCACTGGTAAAACAGAAAGAGTTGATGATTTCTCAGAGCTGTAGAATGGAGGCCACACGCCATCACGTCCAACAGTGGATGTGATTATTTGTTGCCAGCAGCTGCTTGGTGGAGGCGGGGCTGTCCTGATCGGGCTCCACGTGTTGAAGCAGATCGGTGATATTATCTTTGTTCGCTGAAACTGTTTTTCTGCAGTGTTTACTTCTTGTTGCTCGGTGTCGTCTTCACTAAAGCCAAAATGTGTCCGAATGATGAAGGCGACGTTTTTCTTTGGTTCGAGCTGCTGAAGTCACTCAGTCGGCTCGGGGGTTTCAGTTCTCCTCCATGTTGGAGGACTGGAGGAGAACTGAAACCTTAATACGTCAAAATACCTATTATCATCAATGAGCTGCAGCCTCAGGGCAACACATTTCATATTTATAATGTTAAATGTTAAATCTTAGGTCTCAACTTGAATTGCAGTGTTTTATTGGGTTAGATGCGGCGCTCTACGTCCCAGTGATGTACGATGGCCGACCACTGGAGTGTTTGCAGTCCAGTTAAAGTTGTGTGTGAGGTAAAGGTAATAATATCATCAAACCAGCACAGCGGTTGTCTCAGCAGGACGTCCAACATGTCCGTGTCTGTGTGTGTGCATGTGTGTGTGTGTGTGTGTGCGTGTGTGTGTGTGTGTGTGTGTGTGTGTGTGTGTGTGTGTGTGTGTGTGTGTGTGTGTGTGTGCGTGTGTGTGTGTGTGTGTGTGTGTGTGTGTGTGTGTGTGTGTGTGTGTGTGTGTGTGTGTGTGCGTGTATGTGTGTGTGTGTGCTGTCAAAAGCTGTGAGATGGAAACTCATCACTTGTTATGGGTTGGGTGTGGCAAACCAACCTAAACATTCTCCCATGCTCTCTGTATTGTGTGTGTGTGTGTGTGTGTGTGTGTGTATGTGAGTGTGTGTGTGTGTGTGTGTGTGTGTGTGTGTTTGGTCAGCGTTGTTCTTTTCCTGTAGTAGTGACTGAAAACTGGCTCGTGAAACCACATTCACAGGTTTTTTGCACTCTGTGTGACTTTTATTTTGAAATGTCAGCAGAAATAAGTGCAGTGTGTTCAGTGGAAACGACAGGAGCCGAGTGACAGTCCCACCTCTGAGTCTTCAGCGCAGACTCACCATTACTATAATATAATAATATATAATAATATATAATATAACATTACTACAACATTACTATACAGCTGAATGTGGAGCTTGCTTCGCACTATGTTGCCCCTTCTAGGGTTTTCAAACACACCTTCAAAATTAAAGTCATTTGCATCTTCCAGTTTTCTTTTGTCTTGTTTCTGTTGTTTCTATGATGTTTCTTCCTTCCTGTGTTTTATTACGATGCAACTGAACTACATCACATTAAAATATCTACATGAACCTGGACTACATGACCCCGAGCTGCAGTTTGAGTTAATAATAATGATAATAATAAGACATGACATTTGGTGACCTGGTTGACATGGGGCTGGTAGGACAGGGTGGGGTCGAGGATGATGAGTTGTGCTGCTTCAGTTGCTGCTGGACAGAAAACCACAAACAGCCCAAAACATGTTGTCACACTCACAGAGGAAGGGGACGGGTTTTACTTGGTGTGACTGATGAAACTCAAAGTGTTGATCTCATATCAGCGAGCTGTGGGATGGAGAGCCCATCTCTACTACGGCTGCTCTGTGAGTACACACTGGCTGTTCACTTACCTTAGTCTTTGTTTACTTACCTTAGTCTTTGTTTACTTACCTCAGTCTTTGTTTACTTACCTCAGTCTGTGTTTACTTACCTCAGTCTTTGTTTACTGACCTTAGTCTTTGTTTACTTACCTCAGTCTTTGTTTACTTACCTTAGTCTTTGTTCACTTACCTTAGTCTTTGTTTACTGACCTTAGTCTGTGTTTACTTACCTTAGTCTGTGTTTACTTACCTTAGTCTTTGTTTACTTACCTTAGTCTGTGTTTACTTACCTTAGTCTTTGTTTACTTACCTTAGTCTTTGTTTACTGACCTTAGTCTCTGTTTACTTACCTTAGTCTGTGTTTACTTACCTTAGTCTGTGTTTACTGACCTTAGTCTCTGTTTACTTACCTTAGTCTGTGTTTACTTACCTTAGTCTGTGTTTACTTACCTTAGTCTGTGTTTACTTACCTTAGTCTTTGTTTACTTACCTTAGTCTGTGTTTACTTACCTTAGTCTGTGTTTACTGACCTTAGTCTTTGTTTACTTACCTTAGTCTTTGTTTACTTACCTTAGTCTGTGTTTACTTACCTTAGTCTGTGTTTACTTACCTTAGTCTTTGTTTACTTACCTTAGTCTGTGTTTACTTACCTTAGTCTGTGTTTACTTACCTTAGTCTTTGTTTACTTACCTTAGTCTTTGTTTACTTACCTTAGTCTGTGTTTACTTACCTTAGTCTTTGTTCACTTACCTTAGTCTTTGTTTACTGACCTTAGTCTCTGTTTACTTACCTTAGTCTGTGTTTACTTACCTTAGTCTTTGTTTACTTACCTTAGTCTTTGTTCACTTACCTTAGTCTTTGTTTACTGACCTTAGTCTGTGTTTACTTACCTTAGTCTTTGTTCACTTACCTTAGTCTTTGTTTACTTACCTTAGTCTGTGTTTACTTACCTTAGTCTGTGTTTACTTACCTTAGTCTTTGTTTACTTACCTTAGTCTTTGTTCACTTACCTTAGTCTTTGTTTACTGACCTTAGTCTGTGTTTACTTACCTTAGTCTGTGTTTACTTACCTTAGTCTTTGTTTACTTACCTTAGTCTTTGTTCACTTACCTTAGTCTTTGTTTACTGACCTTAGTCTGTGTTTACTTACCTAAGTCTGTGCTGGATTAAATCTCCAGTCAAGTCTTTATGAAACACAGTGAAGCCAAATGAGTGGCCTGCAGACTTTAGCAGGTTTGACAGGAAGTCCACAGCCCAGTTTGCATGTTGTTGGAGTGCAGCTGTCTTGTGTGATGGTGTGAAAAGCTCAAACCAAGCCGAGTCTCTTGTGTCCTCAGTGCTGACCGTGTCTCTGTGCTGCAGGCCCAACAAAGGTCAGTGCACTTCTCTGGCTGCAGGCCCAAAGTGTTAGGAGAGTCTCTGACTTCCAGCTTTACAAGAGTCAGCCCAGTCAGCCCTCTGTCCTTTGTCCCTCCTCTCCACCCCCACCCAGCCTCCCTGACTCTCAGGCCCAGCCCAGCTCAGCTGTTTATTGGTGAGTATCTTCATCTGAGCTGTGAGGAAGACTCTGCTGGATGGACGGTGAAGAGGAACACGACCACAAAAACCCTGACAGAGTGTGGAGACACCTGGGGAAAACTAAGAGCTTCCTCCTGTAGAATCAGTTATACACACCCATCAGACAGTGGAGTTTACTGGTGTGAGTCCAGAGAGGGAGCAACCAGCAACACCGTCAACATCACCGTCACTGGTGAGTCCACACAGCAGCTACTCACCTTTACTGCTCCACAAACACCACATTGCACTCAAAATTAAAGAAATATGACTTTTTACAAATATAATAACAATTACAACATATCATCCTGTACAATATGAGACCTCTTTTCAGTTCAAATCAGCAAAATAAAGTATTCCTCTGACTTTCTGGAGCCGTAAATGGATGAAATCCCGTGGTTTGTCTTTGTGTTCAGCTGTGATCCTGCAGAGTCCTGTCCTTCCTGTGATGGAGGGAGCTGCTGTGACTCTGAACTGTACAACCAGGACTCCCTCCAGCCTCCCAGCTGATTTCTATAAAGATGGCTCCCTCATCAGGACTGAGTCTACAGGACAGATGACCATCCACCATGTTTCCAAGTCTGATGAAGGCCTCTACCACTGCACCATCTCTGGTTATGGACAGTCTCCACCCAGCTGGCTGGCTGTGGCAGGTGAGCCAGTTTCTCTGACATGAGCAGGTGCTGCAAGAATTCTTGTCCAAACATTCAAGTGAGTTTCAGTGTTTTAAAACGCTTTGAGAAAGAATTTGCTCCCATCTGCACTTTCACCTGACCCACTCCAGTGCTCTCTCTCTAGTTTTACCTCCAGCTACAACACCAACAACATCACCACCACAAACAACACCACGACCAACACCAATAACAACACCAGCCCCTCCTCCAGCTCCCCTGCTGTCTCCAGTCAGACTGCTCTGCCACCTAGTGGTGTTCTGTCCTTACTGCATCTCAACTCTGCTCCTGGTGTCTCTGTGGCGCCAGAGGTCTGCAGGTAAGAGACTGACTGACTGACCGTCTCTCTGTCTTGTGCTCTCTTGCTGCTGTTTACTGCCAACACGAGGTCAGAGACTAGAAAAATATCATCAGCCAAACTTAGAAAAATCAGTTTTTGCTGTGGATTCAGTCGATGTAAATAAATGAATCCTGCTGTTGCCTCTGTCAGTACCAGTCCTGTATTAGTAGATGACAGATTTTCTGAATTTTTCTTCAACTTTGACCTGCAGGACCTGAGCCACCCGTGTCCATGGCAACAGTGCAGGGACTGGATGACGAGTATGATGACGTCATTGCCGATGTTACCACCGAGCATGACTTCTGAGATGAATGGATGAGGACAAAAAGGAGTAAAACAAAAGGTCACCCTGCCAGAGGCGTCCTGCAGTAACTGGACACTGACAGTCAGTTTAGACAAAACACCGGCTGCCGTCAAGCAGTCCAAAAAAATCACATCCTGTATCCTCTCCTAACCACTTTTCCTTGACTTCAAACGTCACGAGGAGAACAACACGGTGAAAAATATGACTTTATTACCAAGGCTGGAATTTCAATAAAAAAGGAATATGGGCTGCCAGTCCCAAAAAAGAAACCAAACGCTTGTCATATATAAAATGCTTGCTCACGCTCATATTTACCCACATGAATGCCAGTTAGTATGAAAATAATTGTTAGATTGCTGCAAGATTACAGGTGGAACATGTGTGGCTTACCAATCTACCACTGTACATGTCATCACTGTCAAATTTCAAACACATTGAATTAAAAACATCACCTGGACAAAAAACATCTCATATCTGTTTTCTTTCTTTTCATGGACACCTTGATGGACGTCAAATATCATCCAATGGGTGCATTCATGCCGCCTTAAACATTAGTAGTTTTACAAAGAACTACAGATTAACTTGAGTTCAGAGAGGTGAATCTCTGACATTATCTTAGTGGTACACAGTGTTTGTGTTTTTTAATACTACATGTTCATGTTAATGTATGTCCCGTCTATCCAGGTGTGGCTGAGGGGCAGTTTCTGTCATGGTGGACAATAAACATATTTCATTTAATTTAATTTCTGATGGAACTGTGGGCTCGGTTTTTAAGCTAGAGTGAAGATAGCCCACTACATATGATATAGATGATAATATTGGATAATCACAGCCTCATCAAACTTTACAGACACAAACTAGAGAGCAAGGCCGTTCAGAGGAGCTCTGCTTCTCCAGCTGGACTGACAATGAGGGCCAGTTTCTGACACATTTACAAAACACAACCCTCAACATCCAATCAAAATGCATTTCTGACAGAAATCTCCAAACGTCAAAAGTTTACAACAGAAATCACAGCATGGACTTTTCCTGTGGAGTTCCTCAAGGTCTCGGTGTCCTGATGAGGGATTTTGGAGGATTTCTGAACATGTTTGTCAGTTCTCGATCAAATCAAAAAGGATGAAAATTTGTACCAGTGAGACTCATATAATTTGAGTAAATTTGTTGAGGCATTGCTTTGCTAATATTTAATTCCCATCTCATTGACAAACTGACAGTCTCATTTACTTGGCAGTGTTGGGGATCCTTGATTTGCAGTCACAGCAGCCCAGATAATTATGGCAGGGATTCAGACGTGGCAGATTTCTAAGCTAAACATCCAATCAGTGAACTCCAGTACCTGTGTTATGTAACTGGGTCATGTACGTCTTTTTAGGTTTGCAGGAGCGAAAATGAAACATCCTCAAAAGCTGCTGTGTCATGGATTCAGAGGGACGAGGGAAGCTGGAAAACAACTGGACACTAAAGAGGCTGTCAGCCCTGAACAGGCTGAACAGATTATATACTGTCCTGTATTTTTTCCCTAATGATGTACAGATTTTTATTCATATAATCTCAAATGACTTGAAAAATCTGTAGCCTATAACTGCTGTAAGTGGGAGAAAAATCTCCAGGGTTTGGGCTAAGCATTGAATGTTTACAACATCTGTTTTCCATCATCATCAATAATGATATCAATAAAAATGATATTTGAACGGGGCCGTCATTGACACCTGCAGTGATTTCACACACAGACTGTTAGTGATGGTGTTTAAGTCACCTGACCTGCTGGAAAACACACAGCTGAGCAGCTCACACAGCCTCCTGTGGACTTTAGATTTGTGTGTGTTTGTCCTCATGTGACCCTGATGCTGCGGTGAAGCAGGAGGTCCACACCAAATGTTTGGAGGAATTAAATAAAGTTGGGGTTTGGGCTGATGGAAACACTGAAGGACTGGATGGCTGTATATGCTCTGAATTACGGGAACTCAGTTTCCTTCCTGCAGTTGTGAGCAGGGGAGCGGTCGCTGTTCTGTTTGAAATATTTCCTGTTGGTGAGAAAACACCTGCAGCTGAACAGAGACATCAAACTGAGTGCAGCCTGGACGCAGTGAAGTCCCTGACTGTTTCCATTTCATTTCAATGAAAATTAGGGGAGTTTCTTTTTAGTGAGTTGATAACCGACTTCATGGGACTGAAAATCCGGATTGCAGATGTCTGGTTAAGTGAAGTCAGATAAGAGAAACCCCGGGTATGTTAATCCAGCTTTAAGGTACAGGCCCCGGGTCTCTCTGTGTGAAACAACAAAACAAACATTCAGCAACCTCTGATCAACTGGGAAAAAAAAAAAAAAAAAAAAAAAACAACCCTGTGGTTTCTGTGGGTGTGTCTGCACACTTATGGAGCTTTTCCACCAGCACCTACTCGGCTCGACTCTACTCGGTTTGAGAGCTTTTCCATCAGCTGGAAGTACCTGATAGCAGATACTATTTTGGGACCTACTTGGCCGGGGTTCCGAGCAAACTGAGTCGAGCCGAAAATGTGACGTAAACACCGTGCAGGCCACTGATTGGACAGGGAGTGACGACACATGAGAGCGACTCCTGCAAGAAAACAAAACCCGGCATCTAAAAAAAAAAAAACAAAAAAAAACGCAACAGCGACCGTGCACATTGATCATCGCTGAAGTTGGCAAAGTCAGAAAATGGCAAGCAAATGGATACCGTGGTCAAATGAAGAGGTGGAGACTTTTCTGTACACACATACACACACGTCAGGCTGAACTGTTTTTTATTTCATATCTGAGAAAATTTAAATGACAAAGTGTTTTACATTATAAAAGAATTAACAGCAAAGTCAAGAAAAACTTCAGATACACAGGAAGAATCTGTGAAGAATAAAGTCTGTTCAAAACAGACGAATGAAGCAGAGAAGCTGTAGCTGAAATTTAAAATACACACAGAGCTGCAGTCACATTAACAGACATCATCATCATCATCACCACAATCATCATCATGAAGTATTAACTCAGCGTGTGTCTTCACTCACACACAGGCTTGGTGTGTGATGGTTCAGTATTCAGTGTGTGCTGTACCACTTCACTGCACTTACATCACATTAAGTGGATTATTCTCAAATGCATAAAGTAAAGGAACAATATAGAGATTCCCAGATAACACATGAACAATCAATTAGACATTAGCTCATTAACATAATATCATTATCATTAACATTAACAGTAGTTTCCCCAGTAAATATTCATCAGCTTCCATGTAAAGTTTGATTAGGCCTGCATGTCAAGTAATGGCTCACTAGCAGTTATGTTTTCTTTTGTTCCTCAGCTGTTCCCCAGTAACACTTCAAACTGTTGTGGATGTTATTATAAAGCAGCAGCTACTCAACTGAGAGCAGAGGTGAGTTATAACATGATGTGAAGGAGTGAAGGAGTGAAGGTTAGTGTTTGTGGTTCTGTGTTCAGGAGCTGCCTCAACACTGCAGCTGCTCTCTCCCTCACCTCACACTCTTTCACGGGATCTCTGCTTCTGGTTTTGATCTGGTGCTGTTTAGATGTTTTGGATTTATTCTGTGAGTTTGATCGTGGCATCATCTCATTATTCACTGGTCAGAATCAGCGTCTGGCTCCTTCCACTAAAGCCTCCTGCAGCTGCTCTGCTCTGACAGCAGCTCTGCCACCACTCTGACCCCCACTTTGCTCATTTTACTGGTTTTTCCCCCAAAATGTTGTGAAGGTCGTCCTTCTCACATGTGAAGCCCGACCCAACCTGGCATCAGCCGAGCCGACTCAGACACAGCTTCAGTTCAGCTGAGGCAGCAACTTGATCCAGAACCACAACACACTCCTGACACTAACTCACTCACCCTCACTGTTTTCCTGTTTGTGTTCTGCACTCAATTTTTCACAAAAGCAGCCACAGCAGGAAGAACCACAATAAGCACTGCCAATGGAGGACAGCCGCTGCAGCTCGTCCACGCCCAGCAGGGTCACGACGGTCACGGTCATTCACAGAGTCTTGAATCATTGTGTCTCCATCTGAAGCGTCTGAAACAAACAAAAAAAACAAAAAAAACAAAAAACAAAATCAAAGACAAAGACAAAGACAAAGTCAGGTTGATGAGTAAACAGATGGTGGTCAGAGGAAAAGGCTGCATGTCCTCCTCATCAGACTCATGTGGGAGTTTGTCTGGAAACATGTCAGTTTTCTCTCCTGACTCTCACTGACTGAACTGAGGGGAACATGTTTGGTACCAACAAGGGTTAGGACACATGTTCAAGACAACATGTCCATCTGTGAAGGGCTTCACTTGTGGAACAGCTGGGACAAGGCCTTTTGGAAAATGGACCTCACTTTATACATTTAAAAATATAGATTTAACAATAAGGAAGGAAACAGAATAAATGATTCCTGCTGCTCACATCAGTCATTATCTACTGTAGTGGTATGAAATCATGATCAAAGTATAAAGTCAAGCTCTCATATTTCTGTCCTGTGTCTGTTCAGAATCCACCTCCAACATGAAATAAAACAGACCTCAGGTCAGATGTCATCCTGTCCCAGTTAAACTCACCTGGATCTACAACCTCCAGCCTGATGGTGCTGATGGGAGGATCTTCAATAATGACTCCGTCCACTATTTTGAGATAATCATTTATAAAGCGACACTCGTATGTTCCACTGTCCTCCTTCTTCACGTTCTTCAGAATCATAGACAAGTCGCCGTTCTTCATCTCTTTGTCTTTCAGCTCCACCCGGTTCTTAAAAGACGGAGGCTGGTAGTCTGGGTCAATGTGCCTGGTGTCAATAACCCTAACCCTAACCCTAACCCTAACCCTAACCCTAACCCTAAACTCACCTGGATCTACAACCATCAGCCTGATGGTGCTGATGGGAGCAAAAATGTCTCTTTCTGTTAGATAATCACCAGCAGCTCTAAAGCGACACACGTATGTTCCACTGTCCTCTTTCTTCACGTTCTTCAGAATCACAGACAGGTCACCATTCTTCATCTCTTTGTCTTTCAGCTCCATCCGGTTCTTAAAAGACTGAGGCAGGTAGTTTGGGTCAGTTTGCCTGTCTCGATTAAAGAAGACATATTCTGGTGTCTCCAGGTCAGTTCTGCTCCATTCTGCCACTGTAATGTCATCACTATCAGGAGCCTGACAGCTCAGGGTGACATCGTCTCCAAGGTGAGCTTTCAGTTTCAGGGCTAAAGGACGATGGAAAAACAAACCCACAACATTAAAGTTAACAACACAGATCTTCAAAAATATTCCAGGTTTTTTTTTTTTTTTTCAGTTCAAACTTCAAATGTATCTCCAAACGCTCAGAGGCCGTCAGCTTATCAGTTTTAACATCAGCCCCATTCACAAATAATCACAAGTCATTTGTAAGTGCAGAGAACATCCATCATATCTACAGTCTGTACGGTAAAACCTGCAGCTGAACTTCCCTCTGTGCTGAGCTGTGAACATTGTTTCTGGTCGACTTTCCTGCTAAACCTTTCCAAGAAGCAGCAAAAATACCAGCGGCTGAGTTTCACCGGGTGCACACAGCTGCAGCCACCAAGAGGCAGCCCACAGCTTTCAACAACAGCTGTTGAAAATTTTATTCATGCACCCTTCCTCTAAGCAGGACGTCCTGTGGGACACGAAAGGTCTTTAACTAGAGACCTGACTGAGCGAGCAGCAGCAGCTCCAGCAGAGCCTCACAAACCTCATGTGCAACCAGGAGCAGCAGCTCAGCACACAGGCCAGTCCTTCTGCCATCAGGGGACCATTCACATCAGACACAAAGTCAATCTGGTTTCTTTCCACCTGTTTCCACAGTTTAATGTGCTAAAGTCATAAACTGACAAGTTTTAATGACTTTATAAACTTGACATTATAAATTTTGTAATTATAATAATCTTTTCTAAAATTATTTTGTCACCTGTATTACGGACAAACTTGTCAAATAAAATATGAATGAGATACAACACATTTGTGTCTCTGTGGTATTAAATATTAAATGTAAAACATATTTTAAGAATAATCTGAAGCCACTGTATTGTGCAGAATGAATTTCACTCAGCCTTTAAAGGCACATTTCACAGTGTTTCATGGCCTGTTCAGGACGGGAGGGAGCGACACGCCGCAGCTTGGATGAAGCCGCAAACACAAAGGAGGCGCTCCATTACAGTCTCCGCTGGCAGAGCTATAGACTGTAACACCACCACACACACACACACACACACACACACAAACACACACACACACACTCACCTGCAGAGGAAGCAGCCAGGTGACAGATCAGGGAGCTCAGAGCCAGGAGGGACGCAGCGCTGAGAGAAGCCATGAGAGCAGAGATCTGCCTCTGACTGTGTGTGTGTGTGTGTGTGCAAGGCTGTGTGTGTCTGTCTTGTTGCTTCCTGAAGCTTCTCTCATATGGAGCGGCTCCTCTGGGTCACGTGATTTACAAGAAGCAGCTGTGGTGCTCTGGCTCTGGTAGTCTAAAGTTTGTCCACAGCTTCTCCTTCAGTGTTTTCTCTTTGTTTTGATTCTGTTCCACATTGAACTGCAGATTAACACTGAACACACCAAACTG
This sequence comes from Myripristis murdjan, assembly GCF_902150065.1. Classification (NCBI taxonomy): domain Eukaryota; kingdom Metazoa; phylum Chordata; class Actinopteri; order Holocentriformes; family Holocentridae; genus Myripristis; species Myripristis murdjan. The sequence goes on from NC_043997.1 coordinate 1,770,666, forward strand.
AGAGAGAACACAACTAAACACAAGGTTTTCACAATAAAACTGAAGAGGTGGGTCCAAACCTGACTGGTAACATCAAAAGCACAACTGAACACACACACACACACACATACACACACACACACACAGCCCTCACACAGCCACAGGTGTGTGAGGGAGCCCTCTGCAGGTTCGGTGTAGAGCTGCAAGAGTGAGAGAGAAAAATAAATTAAAACTTTTTTTAAAAAAAGTAAAATCTTATTGAAGGTCTGAGCTCAGCTTGTTGGTGATCTAAGAACTCAAAGACGTAAAAGCAGAGTTGGTTTTGTTTTCATGGGGTGAGCATGTGTGTGTGTGTGTGTGTGTGGAGGGGGGGAAGGAGTGGTGGCACAGCACAAAAGGTAAGCACAAGGGTTTATCTAGTGATGATTACAGAATTATCCATTTTAGATTTAGATGAATCTCAGAGGTATTTATTTATGCAATCTTTCAGTTTTTTAGCCAGAGGTGAAGACGAACAGCAGCCTCTCACAGTGGACTCCCTCAACACACACCAGCAAATCCTACCTGACACTGAGGTAAACTTCACACAGGACACTAATGACTTAAAGCAAGGGTGTCCAATCCAATCCTAACCCTAACCCTAACCACTAATTAACTTAAGGGTCAATTAAAGCAGCAGAACTCAAATTGCATAGCGCATGCATATGAAATATCTATGATACAACACGTAGATCCGACCGAGCAATCTGATTGGTCAGTCAGACAATGAGTGTGCTCAAATGAGCATGACAGCACCGCTCGCCGAGCTCAAATGAAAAATACCTCATCACTGAAAATATTACTCCGCCTATATCTTATTGCCCGAGTCTGTGCGGTTTCCATGGCAACACGAAACTTTCACTGAAACCCGCATCAAAAACCGCTGTCAACATTGCTCGCCTGCATAATGGACCGTTTTGTTAATTTTGATTTATTTGGTGACCTAAGTTTGAATAAACGGCTGAACGAGGAAGACAAGACAGAGGAGAAAAAGGAGAGATACGCGAGAGTGACGAGTGAAGAGCAGGATCAGCTGGAGAGGTCAGGAAATGAAGCCGGTACGGCCCGGTCAACGTCTTGGGCCGTCAAATGTCTCCAAGACTACCTGACAAACACCGGGCAGACAGCTGATTTCTCACCTGTAAGGAAAGAAGAGCTGAACAAGATCCTCCGTGAATTTTATGGAGCTTTAATTTCTAGAATAAAGAGAATGAAATGCCTCAGCAGATTCAGCACCACGGACAGTACCTGCTGAGGCAGATTCAGCACCACGGATAGTACCTGTCAGATTTTCCACAGCAATGTGCGGATATAACTTTGTTCTTGTTATTAATGTGTTAATGTTAATTTTTATTAATTTGTTTATTCTTTATGAGTTTCCTAGGCCATTGATTTAATTAATTTGTCAATTTGTTTGCATCTATACATTGAAATGAATATTTAATAAATCAACACATCTGTGAAAACTGTTGTCTTCATTTCAGAGGTAAATTGATAACAGCCTGAAAAGGTGATTCTATAACTCTGTTCAGCCTTAATGTGACTGCTCACTGTCCTTACTTTTGCTGCTTGAACGGTGCGTTCCTTGGCTGGGATTGGTCAGGTTATAGGCAAGAGGAGTTCGATTTGTTAAAGTAATATCAGGTAAGCCAATAAGATGCAGAAAAGCCCGGGAGTCATCACAGAGATTTAATGTGATGGAGATTTAACTGTTTTAAACTGATTTAACTGATACAAGGATACAAGGATACAAGGAAGTTTATTTGTCATTATACAACAGGTTGAATAATGAAATTAAAGTGTGGTTCCCTCTTGATTGATTAATTGATTGTATAGAAAATAAAATTATTAAACATGGAGGAGTGCAGATGGTGCATTTAGTCTCCCAGCCTGAGGGAAGAAGCTGCTCTGTAGTCTGGTTGTACGGCAGCGGATACTTCTGTATCTTTTGCCTGACGGCAGCAGGGTGAACAGGCTGTGGCTGGGGTGGGTGTTGTCTTTTAGGATCCTTTTTGCTCTGCGCAGGCACCTCACCTCCCCGATATCACTGATGCTTGGTAGATGGGTGCCAATGATGTTTTGGGCAGTTTTAATCACTCGTTGCAGAGTCTTCCTGTCCTGGGCCGTGCACATCCCATGCCAGTTTGTGATGTTTCCAGTCAGGATGCTTTCAATCGCTCCTTTGTAGAAGCTGACAAGAACTTGGCGTGGGAATTTTGCTTTCTTAAGTTTCCTTAAGAAATACAGCCGTTTCTGGGCTTTTTTAACCAGGGCAGAGATATGTGAAGTCCATGTCAGGTTCTCTGTTATGTTGATTCCCAGGAACTTGAAACTGCTCACTTGCTCCACCTCAGCTCCATTGATGTAGACAGGGTTGTGTGTCTTTGCCTCTTTTTTTCGAAAATCAACTATCAGGTCTTTGGTTTTGCTGACGTTGAGCAGTAGGTTGTTTTCTGTGCACCATTCTGCAAGATGGTTGATTTCCTCCCGATATGAAAACTCATCATTGTTGGAAATCCGGCCGATGATGGTGGTGTCATCCGCGAACTTCACAATAGAGTTCTCTCCATGTCGGGGGTTGCAGTCGTGGGTGTACAGTGTGAACAGGAGGGGGCTGAGCACACAGCCCTGGGGAGCTCCGGTGTTGAGCACTAGAGTGGAGGAGGAGAGACTGCCAATCTGAACTGACTGGGGTCTGTTTGTGAGGAAGTCCAGTATCCAGTTGCAGAGAGTGGTACTGATGCCCAGGAACACTCTCCTGTGACAGTGATATGTTGAAAATGTCGGTAATGACATCTACTAGCTGGTTGGCACATGTTTTTAGTACACGGCCAGGGATGTTGTCAGGCCCAGCAGCTTTACTCATATTCGCTTTCAGCAGGACTTTCCTCACATCCACTGTGGATACTGACAGTGGCCGGTCCTCTGGAGGCGAAGTAGACTTTACAGCTGACTCCCTGTTGAGGAGGTCAAAGCGAGCATAAAATGTGTTTAGCTCGTCTGGTAACGTGGCCTCACACATGATGGGAGCGCTCCTGCTTTTGTAGCCTGTCACATTTTTGACCGCCTGCCACAAGTCTTTGCTGTTGTTGGTGTTGAGGTCTCTCTCCAGTCTCTGCTGATGCCTTTGCTTTGCCTCCTTGATGCCAGCTTTCAGTTTTTCTCTGGCAGTGTTGTAGGCTTCTTTGTCACCTGACTTGAAGGCAGCTTTTTTGGCTCTACATAGAGCTCTCACCTCTCCATTCATCCAGGCTTTCTCATTAGGGAATGATTTAACTGTCCTTGTTTTTACCACATCATCAGGACATTTGCCGATGTATGATGTCACTGATGATGCGTATTCTTCAAGGTCAGTATGGTTCTCCTGGGTAGCAGCATCCCTGAACATCTGCCAGTCTGTGCATTCAAAACAGTCCTGTAGAGCTGCTGCAGCTTCATCTGTCCACACTTTAACTGTTTTTACAGTTGGTTTGACCCTTTTTGTCAGCTGGATGTAGGTAGGCAGGAGAAGCAGGGAGATGTGGTCTGACTGGCCAAAATGAGGATGAGGGAGGGCTCTGTAGCTGCCAGGAACATTGGTGTAGACATGGTCCAGTGTGTTGTTTCCTCTGGTGGAGATGTGGACGTGCTGGTGGAATCTTGGCAGAACAGTTCTGAGGTCTGTTTGATTAAAATCCCCAGCAACAATAATAACAGCATCTGGCTGTTTTGCCATCTGGCTGCTGATGACCTCATACAATTCCTGGAGTGCATTTTTTGAATTTGCATCCGGTGGAATGTAAACAGCAGCAACAAACACACTGGTGAATTCTCTTGGCAGGTAATATGGCCGACATCTGAGCAGTAAAAACTCAATGTCAGGTCTCTTTGGGCAAAAATGAATCGTAGGCAACTGGACTTGTATTTGTCTTAGGAAGACGTTTCGCCTCTTATCCAAGGGGCTTCATCAGTTCATGCGCATCGGTCTTTCTAGTCCGCACTAGTCTGACAAAGGACAGTGGGGTAAGGTCCAGGTATTTAACCTCTGTGGGAGTGTCCATGTCAGGTGAACATTTTCCATCCACTCTGACTGCACCTGTGCACCAAGCATCATTGATGTATACACAGAGCCCGCCCCCTCTCGTCTTACCGGAGTCTTGTGTTCTGTCGGCCCGGAACAGGCTCCGCCCGTCCAGTGCCAAAGCCTCATCCGGTATGTTGTTATGGAGCCACGTCTCTGTTAGGATGAGAAAGCCACAGTGTCTGATCTCTCCCTGCTCGGTCAGCCTGAGCCGTATCTCGTCCATTTTGTTCTCCTGTGATCGGACGTTAGCCAAGAGTAGGCCGGGCAGCGGCACAGCCTTGGGTCCAAGCCTCTTCAGCCTCAGTCGCACCCCGGCTCACCTCCCCCTCCTCCTGCGTCAACTACACCGCCCACGGTGACGTCCAATCCGAACGCCCTGGTCGTCGGATCTTAAGATGCCGAGAGCAGATATAATCACAAGGTCCGCGGCACTCAGTTCAATTTTTGCACTTCCTTTCCTGATGTTGAGGAGTGTATTACTGTCATAAGTAATACACACGCAGGTGGTACGATTCTCAGCAGTAAAAACAGAAGAATCGCTCCTATTTTTGTTGAAATTGAGGGAGCCATCAGCTGCTGCATGCATGTGCGCCGCCGTTGCCATGGTGAATAATGATGTAAGATATGTAAGAAATTACAAAATGATCCCTCATCCATCATGTCTTTATTTGTTTTGCTTGGTTTAATGCCTGTTTTTAGTGTTTGTTCTCCCTTGTCCTGTTGCTTCTGTATTGATCCATTCTCCCCAGCAGGGGGCAGCACTTTACCTCCTCAACACCAAATCATATAAGGAAGGTCAGTGTCTGTGTTTCCTCTGGAGCCTTTGTCAGGTCTGACCCTGAGGAAGGATGAATCGCTGGCAAAGGCCCACAGCTGGGACTTGTGCCTCAGCAGATAAACAGCCTTTCAGTCACATGAAGACAAACAATAAAGCAACAGGAATCAACATGGAGCCTGCAGCTCTGTAAGCTGGAGAGCTGTTCAACGCTGGCTAAGGTTGGCTCTCTACAAAGTCACACACACACACACACACACACACACAGGAAGGCAGGAGGGGGCGAGGGTCACTTGGTTTTCACTGGTAAAACTGAAAGAGTTGATGATTTCTCAGAGCTGTAGAATGGAGGCCACACGCCGTCACGTCCAACAGTGGATGTGATTATTTGTTGCCAGCAGCTGCTTGGTGGAGGCGGGGCTGTCCTGATCGGGCTCCACGTGTTGAAGCAGATCGGTGATATTATCTTTGCTCGCTGAAACTGTTTTTCTGCAGTGTTTACTTCTTGTTCCTTGTCGTCTTCACTAAAGCCAGAATGTGTCCGAATGATGAAGGCGGTGTTTTTCTTTGGTTCGAGCTGCTCGAGTCACTCTGTCGGCTCGGGGGTTTCAGTTCTCCTCCATGTCGGAGGACTGGAGGAGAACTGAAACCGTAATACGTCAAAATACCTATTATTATCAGAGAGCTGCAGCCACATGGCAACACGTTTCATATTTATAATGTTAAATGTTAAATCTTAGGTCTCAACTTGAATTGCAGTGTTTTATTGGGTTAGATGCGGCGCTCTACGTCCCAGTGATGCACGATGGCCGACCACTGGAGTGTTTGCAGTCCAGTTAAAGTTGTGTGTGAGGTAAAGGTAATAATATCATCAAACCAGCACAGCGGTCGTCTCAGCAGGACGTCCAACATGTCCGTGTGTGTGTGTGCATGTGTGTGTGTGTGTGCGTGTATGTGTGTGTGCTGTCAAAAGCTGTGAGATGGAAACTCATCACTTGTTGTGGGTTGGGTGTGGCAAACCAACCTAAACATTCTCCCATGCTCTCTGTATTGTGTGTGTGTGTGTGTGTGTGTGTTTGCTCAGTGTTGTTCTTTTCCTGTAATAGTGACTGAAAACTGGCTCGTGAAACCACATTCACAGGTTTTTTGCACTCTGTGTGACTTTTATTTTGAAATGTCAGCAGAAATAAGTGCAGTGTGTTCAGTGGAAACGACAGGAGCCGAGTGACAGTCCCATCTCTGAGTCTTCAGCACAGAGTCACCATTACTATAATATAATAATATATAATAATATATAATATAACATCACTGCAACATTACTATAAAGCTGAATGTGGAGCTTGCATCGCACTATGTTGCCCCTTCTAGGGTTTTCAAACACACCTTCAAAATTAAAGTCATTTGCATCTTGCAGTTTTCTTTTGTCTTGTTTCTGTTGTTTCTATGATGTTTCTTCCTTCCTGTGTTTTATTACGATTCAGCTGAACTACATCACATTAAAATATCTACATGAACCTGGACTACATGACCCCGAGCTGCAGTTTGAGTTAATAATAATGATAATAATAATACATGACATTAGGTGACCTGGTTGACATGGGGCTGGTAGGACAGGGTGGGGTCGAGGATGATGAGTTGTGCTGCTTCAGTTGCTGCTGGACAGAAAACCACAGACACCCCAAAACATGTTGTCACACTCACAGAGGAAGGGGGCGGGTTTTACTTGGTGTGACTGATGAAACTCAAAGTGTTGATCTCATATCAGCGAGCTGTGGAATGGAGAGCCCATCTCTACTACGGCTGCTCTGTGAGTACAAACTGGCTGTTCACTTACCTTAGTCTTTGTTTACTTACCTTAGTCTTTGTTTACTGACCTCAGGGTTAGGGTTAGGGTTAGTCAGATGTTCACATCAGTATCAGCTGATTGGTGGAAGATGCACAAATGCCTTCATGTGTTTCTCCTGCATCTGTGCTGGATTAAATCTCCAGTCAAGTCTTTATGAAACACAGTGAAGCCAAATGAGTGGCCTGCAGACTTTAGCAGGTTTGACAGGAAGTCCACAGCCCAGGTTGCATGTTGTTGGAGTGCAGCTGTCTTGTGTGATGGTGTGAAAAGCTCAAACCAAGCCGAGTCTCTTGTGTCCTCAGTGCTGACCGTGTCTCTGTGCTGCAGGCCCAACAAAGGTCAGTGCACTTCTCTGGCTGCAGGCCCAAAGTGTTAAGAGAGTCTCTGACTTCCAGCTTTACAAGAGTCAGCCCAGTCAGCCCTCTGTCCTTTGTCCCTCCTCTCCACCCCCACCCAGCCTCCCTGACTCTCAGGCCCAGCACAGCTCAGCTGTTTGTTCATGAGTCTCTTCATCTGAGCTGTGAGGAAGACTCTGCTGGATGGACGGTGAAGAGGAACACGACCACAGAAACCATGACAGAGTGTGGAGACACCTGGGGAAAACTAACAGCTTCCTCCTGTGTGATCAGTTACACATACCCATCAGACACTGGAGTTTACTGGTGTGAGTCCAGAGAGGGAGCAACCAGCAACACCGTCAACATCACCGTCACTGGTGAGTCCACACAGCAGCTACTCACCTTTACTGCTCCACAAACACCACATTGCAGTCAAATAAATAAAAAAAAAAAAAAACAAAGAATTTACACAGAAATAAAAGCAAAAACAACAATATAAGATTTCAACTCATTTCAATTCAAAACAGCGAAATAGTATTATAAGTATTATAAAATAGTTTATATAAAAGGTATTCCTCTGACATTCTGGAGCTATAAATGGATGAAATCCTGTGGTTTGTCTCTGTGTTCAGTTGTGATCCTGCAGAGTCCTGTCCTTCCTGTGATGGAGGGAGCTGCTGTGACTCTGAACTGTGCAACCAGGACTGCCTCCAACCTCCCAGCTGATTTCTATAAAGATGGCTCCTTCATCAGGACTGAGTCTACAGGACAGATGACCATCCACCATGTTTCCAAGTCTGATGAAGGCCTCTATCACTGCACCATCTCTGGTTATGGACAGTCTCCACCCAGCTGGCTGGCTGTGGCAGGTGAGCCAGTTTCTCTGACATGAGCAGGTGCTGCAAGAATTCTTGTCCAAACATTCAAGTGAGTTTCAGCGTTTTAAAACGCTTTGAGACAGAGTTTACTCCCATCTGCACTTTCACCTGACCCAGTCCACTGCTCTCTCTCTAGTTTCACCGACAACTACAACACCACCAATATCACCACCACAAACAACACCACGACCAACACCACCAACAACACCAGCCCCTCCTCCAGCTCCCCTGCTGTCTCCGGTCAGACTGCTCTGCCACCTAGTGGTGTTCTGTCCTTACTTCATCTCAACTCTGCTCCTGGTGTCTCTGTGGCGCCAGAGGTCTGCAGGTAAGAGACTGACTGACTGACCGTCTCTCTGTCTTGTGCTCTCATGCTGCTGTTTACTGCCAACACGAGGTCAGAGACTAGAAAAATATCATCAGCCAAACTTAGAAAAATCAGTTTTTGCTGTGGATTCAGTCGATGGAAATAAATGAATCCTGCTGTTGCCTCTGTCAGTACTGGTCCTGTATTAGTAGAGGACACATTTTCTGAATTTTTCTTCAACTTTGACCGGACCGCAGGATCTGAGCCACCCATCTCCATGGCAACAGTGCAGACGATCCAGGCTGATGAGGGACTGGATGATGAGTATGATGACGTCATTGCCGATGTCACTACCAAGCATGACTTCTGAGATGAATGGATGAGGACAAAAACAAAACAACACAGTGAAAAATATGACTTCATTACCAAGGCTGGAATTTCAATAAAAAAGGAATACGGGCGGCCAGTCACAAAAAAGATACCAAACGCTTGTCATATATAAAATGCTTGCTCACGCTCATATTTACCCACATGAATCCCAGTTAGTATGAAAATAATTGTTAGATAGCTGCAAGATTACAGGTGGAACATGTATGGCTTACCAGCCTACCATTGTACATGTCATCATTGTCAAGTTTCAAACATGTTGAATTAAAAACATCACCTGGACAAAAACATCTCATCTCTTTTTTCTTGAAAGACAAACTTCTGTGTTCTGATTTATATTCTGATTATCAGGGTTAGAAGCCTTAAGAACCGCCACAAAACTCAGGAAACTCCATGAAATGTGAATGTCGCTTTAAATGTGGCTGTGGCAAGGAATTGTGGGAGGGCATCACCTCCTGTCCTCAGGTAAAGGACACTCCAGTGTCTCCTCTGTTGAAGGAGATAGGAAAGGAAGCAGTGAAGCTCCTTTCCTTAACATTTAGAGACCTGGAGCCGCTCTGATCACAGCTGCCACTCAGAGACTTCCAGCTTCTTTCACTCAGTTGGGAACTTTCCTGAGCAAAAAGATGATTCCACCACAGCCGTCTCTTCTGATATTTCAGAGGAACGGCAGATCCCAAGACAACAAATATCAGTTCACAGGCTGGGATCAGACTCGGAGCTGCAGTGCCACCTGTAACTGCACAATAAATTATGTGGAAATGCTGAAAGAGCACTCCATGCAATTAAAGAGAAGTCGGAGGAACAAACATCACCGCTAGAATTTGGTTAGAAATAGTCACTTCAGTTCAGGACCCAACTTTAAATAAGTGAGATCAACATTTTCCACCTGAAATTCCTAAAAATGTCCCTGATGTCTTCCAGTGCCCTCTAACCAATGCCTGTAGAGCAGAGGATGGGCTGTTACCTCTTGATTCACAATTTAAACAAATTCTGCCTGTATTTAAATCAAGCAGACCCAAGCTCAGTAAAATATCAGGCTCCTCCATATAAACATTTCTCAGTATCTGATCCCCTTGGCCTGTTAGCGTCAGATCAAACTGACTTGTTCCAGATGTGTCCATCATCTACAACACAGTTTGGATAACTGGGTCAGTTGTGACTTTGAACCACTAGATGTCAGCAGAGAGCCATTGAGGGTGGCACAACAGGTCTCATGTCAGGTGAGGTGTGTTCCTGTCTAGCTCGGCTGCCCTGGTTCTGCTGGGAAAACAGTACAAAAATGTGGGCCATCACTTACAAATGATGACTACCTCAGTGGTAGAATCCCAGAATCCCTGCACATAAAAATGTCTCAAATTTTGACAGCGTTACTGTCTCCTCGCGTTGTGTCTCCTCTAGTAGAATTTAAGGCGTTGAGATTATAATAATAACAGAAAAGTAAATGTTAAGGAATGAAAGTAATGTCCACTCTGTAGGCAGCATGACACTGCACTCCAGCTGTAACTCACAACATAACCAATATTATATGTTTCCGCTGAGCTGAATGGATTTCTGGACGCAGTTGTTTTTTTAAACAACATAAATCATGACCTATTTTCAGGATCTGTATTTCAGGGTGAAAGCTGAGAGAACAACTACAGCTGGAGAGTGAGTGCAGCTTCCAAACACAACACCTCCCTACCAAGTCAGTTTAATTACATTCAGGGAGATTTTCTTATCAGATCCATGGGACTTCCTGTTGTTCAGTCATGTTGACTTGGCAGAGAGCAGCTCCACCTGAACGACAAGGTGTGCTGTTTGTCTGTGACGCAACAAAACTCAGCTGCTCAGAGAACAAACCGTGTTTTTTTTTTTGGGTGAAATGCAAGTGAACCAGACTTTGATATTTAAAGTACCTGCATTCCTGAGTTCATGTTTACTGCCTGGAAAACCACACACACACACACACACACACACACACACACACACACACACACACACACACACACACACACTGGGACAGTTGCCAGGGCAGCAGGCGTGTTTTTTTTTTTTTTTTTTCTTTTTCTTTGTTCTGGAAGAGAAGTTGTCAGCAGGTTCAGATTAACAAATTTTAGATTCACTTCAGCAGATAAACAAACCTGCAGTCTGTTCACCACGTGCATAACAGCAAACTGCTACTAATAATCAATCAATCAATCAATCAATCAATCAATCAATCAATCAATCAATCAATCAGTCAATCAATCAATCAATCAGTCAGTCAATCAATCAAGAAGCAGTTAAGAGTTTTTGTTATATAAATGTGAAAACAGCGTTACAAAGTGTTTTAACAGCAAAGTCAAGAAAAACTTCCGAAACACAAGGAGAATCCCAGCCTCCATCACACACACACCTGCAGCCTCACACATCTGCAAAATCACACAGATCTGCACCATCACACTCACCTGCACATTCACCCAGACCTACAGCAAAATCACACAGACATTCAAGACACGTTTCACAAGTATTACACGAACAACAGATGCAGAGTCGCTTCCTCTCAGTTTTGTCAGACTCTGACTGTGGACGGTCGTCACTTGTGGGTTGTTTCACACAAACAAGAACAACAACAATAACTGTCAGTGCACCAAATACTGCCACTATAATATAAAGCTGGCTCCCAGCAACTTCCTCTGCTGGATCTTCTTCCTGTTCCTCTGTCAGACCTGAAAACAGAGAACAGGTTTATCAGGAAACGGTGACGGAAGAAAACCCTCCATCAAACTTTCCAGTTTGATCAGCTGTCTGCTGTCAGCAGTGATCTCCAGCTCTCACAGAGAAAAGCAACAATCACAAACACTGCTGAGTCCCACAAATCAAAGGGCACCAACAAAATAAGAACAAAGAGTGGAAACAAATGAAAAATCAGATAAAATTGGTTTGCACATCGCTTCCTGCCTCTGGCCCATGTTGCTGAATGCAAACTTGATATCTTAGATTCCTACTCAGTGTCTCTTCACCATCGATAAAACCCAGTCAAACTGTTCAGATTCAACCTGCAGCCACTCAACTCACCTGGATCTGGATCTACAACCTCCAGCTGGATGGTGCTGATGGGCTTGGTTTTAATAATGGCTCTCTTCCTGCGTCCTTCACCAGCAGCTTTAAAGCAACACTCGTATGTTCCACTGTCCTCCTCCTTCACGTTCTTCAGAATCACAGACAGGTCGCCGTTCTTCGTGTCTCTGTCTTTGAGCTCCACCCGGTTCTCAAAAGATGGATGCTGGTTGGTTGTATCTAAGTGCCCGTCTCGGTAAAGGAAAACATGTTTTAGTTCCTTCAGTTCAGTTCTGCTCCACTCTGCTGCTGCGATGTCGACATCATCAGAAGCCTGACAGATCAGGATGACATCGTCTCCAGGTTGAGCTTTCAGATTCAGGTTCAGGGCTAAAGGACGATGGAAAAAGAAACCCAGAACAGAAAAGTTAACAACACAGATCTTCAAAAAGATTCCAGTTTTTGTCAGTTCAAACTTCAAATGGATCCCCAAACGCTCAGAAGCCGTCGGCTCATCAGTTTGAACATCAGCCCCGTTCACAAATAAGCACAAGTCATTTGTAAGTGCAGAGAACATCCATCATATCTACAGTCTGTGCAGTAAAACCTGCAGCTGGACTCTCCTCTGTGCTGAGCTGTGAACATAGCTGCTTTGGTTTGCAGTTATTAGTACTTTTTTCACAAGGGCATTGTAACAAAGGGAGCTTAGAGCCTTGCATGAAATGCAAGGCTCTAAGTGTGTGTGTGTGTGTGTGCATTTCCAGGAAACCCAGACTCCTACATCCCATAATGAGCTCACCTTTAGTAGAAAGCACAGGCAGGAACCATGTGATGATCAGAAGTATTGATACCGATTTAATGTGAGCCATGTCGGTGAAGTCGCTCCTCTTTGAAAACGTCCGTTAGACTGTAGAAAACTTTTCCTCAAACTGTGGAGAGTCGTGTCAGGCAGCATCCTGACACTTCCTCCAGCAGAGGTGTAGGCGTGTCACATGTTTTATTAACCCTCTGAAACCTGAACAAGGTCTCTTTTTCTCTTGAAGAGATCGTATGTCCAAATTAACAGATGGATTACCCCAAAACTACTCAAAAGTGAAAAAAGATAAAGACCAAGAAGAAGAGCAAGAAGAAGAAAAAATGCAAAATACATCAATCAATAAAAATGACAAATCACCAAAAAGAAAATGCAGAAACTTAAAAATGTTGACAAAACAAAAACAAACAAACAAACAAACAAACAAAATCACGAGTCAATGACCAGAGAATCAAACCACACCTGAATATCCAAAAGTATTTGAAAGAAAGAAAAAAAAAGCTGGTCGCCACAGCAACAGACTTAATAACTTCAGACAGGCAAATCGAATGCCTACACACACACACACATACACACACACACACACACACACACACACACACACACACACACACACTCCTGGGACAGTTGCCAGGACAACAAGTGTGGTTTTCTTTGATCCAGGTGAGATGATATCAGCTGATTAACAGGTTATAGATTCACTTAAGAAAAACAAACCTGCAGTCTGATCACCTCGTATATTACAGCAAACTGCTACTAATAATCAATCAATCAATCAATCAATCAATCAATAAAAATGTTTTTGTTGTGTAAAAAAATCCGTCTCACTTCTTGGTCCATTAATTATTTTTAAAGCTGCATGTATCCGGTCAGGTCACACCTGTGCAGGTATGCAGGTAAGACTGTTCACAACAGACTCCTCATGTTTTGCATTCATGTTTCATCTATATTCATATTTACACCATATTTACATCAACATTTCATTTTACATTTGCAAACTCGATTTCAATGCACCAATGTAACATCACCAACTTTATGAAAATAAATATCCATTAGGATTCAGAAATAATTGTACTGACTTGGTTGATAGCAGGTATTTCTGTGTGTGTGTGTGTGTGTGTGTGGGTGTGTGTGTGTGTTGGCTGGTCTGTGATCAGTTGTGTTTACTTTTGTGCCTCACCAGTTCAATTTCTTCAGTTAGCACACCCCTAGTGGTGTGTTGGAGTACTGCATGTTCATTTCAAAAATATCAGTCAGGCATAATTCCTAAAATAATCAGCCTCTGCTACAACGACTTCAATAAAACTGTAAATGTGAGTTTGATAAATCCCATGTTCTCTTCAGTTCTCCCTCTGGGTTCCTGAAGGTGTCTGATGTGTGTGTGTGTGGTTTCAATCTGCTGCCGTGGTCGTGGAGCGAGGACGTTTGTTCGCTCTGAGCGGGAAGACGAGACCAAACAAATCCAGAAAGTGGATCAGTGGTTGAAGCTGGAAACAAGGAGGAAGAAGAGAAGAAGAAGCAGAAACACAAACAAGAGAATCTGCTCAGCATCAGGTTGTTGGTTCACACTGATGGAGCTGGACTGACCCTCTGACCACAGGAGGCTCAACTGTTCAGGACCAACTGGACTGACCCTCTGACCACAGGAGGCTCAACTGGTCAGGACCAACTGGACCTTCTGACCACAGGAGGCTCAACTGGTCAGGACCGACTGGGCCGACCCTCTGACCACAGGACGGGGTCTCTAACAGGTTTTTTTTTTTTTTTTCGCTGTGATTTTTTTTGCAATTTTACATCTGCAGCACTCTATCAAAAGTGTCTGTGCATGAGAGGATTTTGAGGGGATGGTCTTCACGGCCAGGGGTGAGAGAGCTGGAGGTGCTGTCGTCCTTCCTTTCCTCCACTGATTTGGAGAGTCATCCACACTTTCATTTCATCCCAGTTGGATTACTGTAAGCCCGAGTTGTGTTTCACAGCTCTAAGTAAACAAAAAGAAGACAAGCCTTCAACATGCATTTATTGACCTCAAAGTGACATGGAGTTTCTACGTCTCCCCACTCGTGTATTTTGTTAAAAAAAAAAAAAAAGACTCAAAGTCATATTGTATTCCTGCATGTTCTTCTTCTTTCTTTCTTCTTTCTTTCTTCTGACGAAGCCTTACTTCCCATGTGCGAAAAATCACCAAACTTTGCACAAAGGTCCAGTCCCATGCCAGATTACCTCAGCTGCAAACACAAGCCAATAGTCCTGATGGTGGCGCTATAGCAAGCCTCTAAATTTTCAAAACTTTGAAAATTCATAACAAATCAACCATATGTGCTACAGCTTTGCAACTTTCATCAAAATGTTGCCCCAATACTGAAGAAACCTTTGTACACTTTACACTTAAACATCAGTTTTTCACTTATGGAGCAAATCAATCATTGTTAAAAACAAATGATCAACATCTCCATGCTGTCTAGATGCAATATGTGTATTTTCAGATTTTTGTCTTAATAACTGAATTTCTGACAGCTGTTTAAAATCTGCCTTTCCATGCATAGGCGGCTGCTGTCATGTGACTGGCTTAGTCAATTTGTGAGGCTATATGTGAAGTTTCCACTTGCTGGTTAGCTCAGTGAGATAGAGTGTTGTCCTTCATGCCAGAAATTGTGAGTTCAAGCCTCAAATGATGCAAAATGCACATTAGAATGCCACCTTTGTTTTCATCTTCCTATTCTCCACTTGTTGCTCAGGATTGCCTAAATTCGCCAAAAATCGCCCAGCTGCGACCACTGCTGCGCAGCAGCTGTAACTGCCATAGATGTTGATCTGTTTGATCTAAATCCATACTGACTGTCATTAAGTAAATAGGTTTTTCTAAAAATATGTCTAAGCTGTTATTGAGTATTTTTTTGAGTAAATATTTTAGAAAATTGTGGAAGTAAGGAGACAGGTCTATAGTTTGTGAAGTGGAGTTTGCTCCCAGTTTTGTACAGAGGTATGACTTTAGCTACTTTCATTTTATGTGGAAATGTACCGGTTTGGAAAGATAAGTTGCAGATGAATTTTAATGGTTTACAAATCCTTTCAATTACCTTTTTTTTTACCAGAGCCTTATCAATATCATTTACATCAGCAGACTTTTTACCCTTACACACACTTACAATATCCAACACTTCCTTCTCATTCACTGCATTCACAACATTGAGCTGGGATATCTCTCCATCACTTCATGTTTATCTCCAGTTGTCCCTGGATCAGGGATTTGTCCTGCTAACTCAGGTCCTATATACAATATATACAAAAAAATTATTGACGCTATTAGCCACCTCCTCCATATTATTACATTACTGTTACACTCGACTGCTAGGGTTAGGGTTAGGTATTGATTCATTCTCCCCAGCAGGGGGCAGCACATCGCCACCTCAACATCAGATCATATAAGGAAGGTCAGTCTCTGTGTTTCCTCTAGAGCCTTTGACAGGTCTGAGAGAGCTGCTCAATGCTGGCTGAGGTTTGCTTTCTACAATGTCACACACACACACACACACACACACACACACACACACACACACACACTCACAAACACAAGACACACACATCTGACTGTACGTCCCTGCAGTCTGATGGCAGGAAGACACTGATTTCAGAGTCCAGGTGTTGATCAGATGGCCGACCTGGTCTGGAACAGCCAGCTGGCTTTCAGCTCTCTACAGTCACAGCATGTCTTCTCAAATCCAGCCGGCTTCCTCTGGTTCAGTTTTGTCCAGAGGAGAGACAAATCTGAGGTGTGTGACCCGCTCGGCTTCCTGCCCCTTCATGCTGATAGAGCTGAAGGTGGGCCCGGTGCTGCCTGCTCCTGTCCCACCTCCTCACAGGAAAGTGCAGCTCAGAGGAGCTTTAATTAATTATACATCGACTGAAATTTGCACCACAAAGATTCACAAATTTACAAGACAGTGTCTATGTTGTTGCTGAAGATGTGCCCTGCTGGAGGCTCACACACACTGCACAGAAAAACGTCTGGCGGGCTCAGTGTCATGATCAGATTGATTTATTATGACTGGCTGCGTCAAAAACAAGAACTGCAGTATTATTTTTTTGTAGCAATCGATGAAAAAACACCATCCTCCATTTTAAGTAACAGAGGTCTCAACAAAAAGCAAACTAAGATTACAAGCCCCGCCCCCAAACCACAGAGGCAGCCTGGCACAAACACACAGGGTCCAAACAGGACCCAGGAAGTGTCTGATTGTTTATTATTTTGTTTGTTTGGTTGAGATATTCATTTGGAGATAAGATGCATTATAAGCCTTTAAAAGCCCTTTTTGGTTTTTATCTCGTCTGTGACTCTGCAGCTGTTTTTTTATTTGACAACATTTTGTCAGGATTTCACTTCTATGCTTTATCAAAGTGCAAACACACTGAATTGAGCGACCACTTCCTATTGCCTCAAAGATAAAAAAAGACACACACACAAACAGGAAGGCAGGAGGGGGCAAGTGTGACTTGGTTTTCACAGGTAAAACTGAAAGAGTTGTTGATTTTTCAAAGCTGTAGAATGGAGGCCACATCACTGCAAGGGATCTTCTGTAAGTACAAACTGTGTGTGTGTATGTGTGTGTTTGTGTGTTCCACCATTTTTCACAGATGATCTTAACTGCAGGTGGGCTTTCTTAGAGCGGAGTATGGGTAAAAAAAAATGGAGCGACGTACATAAAAAGTCATTGGCTGGCTTCAGGAACTTCTCAAGATCAGATGTACTGTGTTGAGTTCCTTGGACGAACTAGTCCAAGGAAGGAAAAAACACAACTAGAGATGAAAGACGCTGCCACTTAAACCTCAAATGCTTCACCTTAAGTCGTCTCAGGTTTGATCTCAGCTTTCTGAAGGCTGATGAGGGATGAGGGAGACGTTTGGTCCGGGGTTGCTGCTGTTTCTCCTGTCATATGGGATTAGACGGTCAGTCGCTGCCCAAAATTTAAAATTAATTTATATTTCAGAGCCAGAGCGATAATGGTAAAATGCATCACAGCCCTGCTCTGCTCAGTTTCTGCAGGTACAACTGTCTCGTCTGACTGCATGTAAAACCTCAACCCAACCTGAGTGTCATTTCTCCTCAGGGCTGACCACACTGCTGTGCTGCAGGCCCACCACAGGTTAGTGCACTTCCCCTCGACAGCCACAGTCTCTGATGACTCTTTCGCTGGTGTAACAGCCCAAAGTGGACACCCTCACCAGACTATACCCAGGGTATGGTCCAATTTATACCTCAGGGTATACTTTGGGTTAGACCAAACTATACCCTGGTAAAGTGTGGTGTAGGGTCAATCTGGCCTGTTACACCAGTTTTAGAGTTGAAGTCATTACAGTAAGTAAGTAAGTAAGTACACTTTATTAATCCCACAAGGGGAAATTCCAATTTAAGTTACATCCCGTCCAAGAGACACCAGACATGACAAATAAAGGGTTACAGGATCAGGAGAACTTCGGGTCAGCCACCCTTACATTAGATGAGAAAGGAGGACATTAGGGAAAGCTGGGCTCCAAGGGGAGCACAACATGGCATTAGCAAAAAAACACACCCCAGCACAATAAGCACATAATAAACAACATGACTCAAGACATTGCACATGTGGAAGGGGGGAGGGATTTGGGAAGGGGGAGATGTCCCAGCACAGACGAGGGCCGTATGCAGCCACTATGGTGCTCCGCACCCACGAGCTGCACTGAAAACGGGAGGGAGAGGGGGTGGGGGCCAACGAGGCGTTGAATTTCAAGGAATGCGTGCATATGTGTCCTTGTGTATGTGTATGCGTAAGTCCAGGACCATCTTCCCCATACAGACTACACATTGTCTCTGCCGTCTGATAAGATGACACCCCCGGCCGTTGCCCGGGAGACGGCCTCGTGAGTCCCGCACAGAGTTGAAGTTCCCGGGTGGAGGGTGATGGGGAGGGAGTGGGAGAGAGCGGCTGTCTGCATAAACATCCAGGAGAAATTGGAGATAGCAGCCTTCCAAGGTCGCTGGGGCGCCAAATTGTGGATAAGGTGATTGTTTTGGTCAGGCTGACTCTGCAATTTCCATCAGCCTTAAGTCTCTGTGGTTCTCTCGGTGATTCCGAATAATTTCAAATTATGGCACATTTCCTCAGTGTCGAGCTTCCAACTTCTCCAAGTTGTTACCCATCTGGCGTAAAAGTCCAGGAATTTCTTCCTGCTTGCGAATTGATTCACGAATCAATTCGCACAACGCATGAGTCTGAGTGTTGTTGGCTCGGCTCAAACCTTCTATGGCTGGCAGCTTCTCCAGAGCCAAAAGCGCTGCCAACACCTTCTGAACCTTGCGATAAATCAGGAATCCACCAGCACCAAACAGCAGAAATCCTGTTATCATAAATCCAATCATGTAGACGTCTTCAACATCCTCGAGATGTTGAAAGAATGGACAGGCACATCACCCTCCACTGCTCCCAGGAGTCCATGGTGTACCCGGCGGCAAACGTTCCGGCGGGGCATGCGGGCTCTCCTTTGCCCAGTTTTTTTGTAGAGAAAATTTGATCAATTGCATTGAGAGACCAGCTGATCAGATCCATTGTTGTAGATTTTCGGAGAGAAATGCAGAGAGAGGCTCCGATAGAGACAACACAAGACAGAGAGCAGAGCAGGGCAGATAAGGGCAGGAGGGAGCTAGAGAAAAAGCGTCCGCCTTCGTTGAGAGCAGGAAGAAGAAAAAAAAAATTGGTGTTTGAATGTGGATAGGATTGCTTGAAGAGTTCAGGGTGAGATCTATTGTACTGATGTGACCTACTGTACATCACATCACCACAGGAGACCATTTTCCTGTATTTGTTGTTATCATGTTATGAGATATTTACTGATGTTCTGTCAGTAATTTTACAAGGGGACGCCAGGTGAGTTCATGGATCACTGATGTCCTCAGTCATTTTCCTCCCGTCCAAATTGACCATGTCTGTGTTTTTTATGGACGTCCTCATTAAAGAGCAAATAGCCCACTGTTTTTTATGAAACTCAGATGCCATCTGATAAACTTAATGCCATCCAAATGGAAACCCTCAGATAGGATTAACAGAAAGGAACATGTTTACATACATTTTAAGCACTATTGTACACCAGGGGCACTATTTGATTTCTTCTTTATTGTTGGGTCCTCCTGGAGTGTTAATAGCATGCCTTTCAGAGGAATATGTGCACACACCACTGCTCTGGCAACAAGGTTTTATGGACATATTGAACATCACTTCTCATCATTTTTTGTTCCTCAGCCCATTTGACTGTGCACCCCAGTGGATCTCAGGTATTTTATGGGGAGTCTTTTACTCTAAGCTGTGAGGAAGACTCTGCTGGATGGAAGGTGAAGAGGAACACAACCAAAAAAGCCATGACAGAGTGTGGAGGCACCTGGGGAAAACCAGAGGGTTCCTCCTGCAGAATCAGTTTAACACTCCCAGGTGACTGTGGAGTTTACTGGTGTGAGTCCAGAGAGGGAGCAACCAGCAACACCGTCAACATCACGGTCACTGGTAACTAACTAAATAATTAGTCAGTATCAACATTTATCTGTATTCAATCACGATGAACTTGTTTCTAAATGGATTAAATCATGTAGTTTGTCTCTGAGTTCAGATGGTCATGATTTTAAACAGTGAGTTGTACAGAGAGAGAAAAACAGAAAAAAAAAATTGTATCGTCTGCATAGAGGTGAATAATACGGCCATTTAAGTCATTCTTAAGACACCTCTTATCTTCAAGTCACACAAAAAACATGAATTTCCAAGACAGAAGATTTGAAAATGAATGTCTCAGGACAAACACCGCGTCTTAAAGGGTGCCATATCTTAAAGGCATACTCCTCAGGTTTTGTTTAGAGCGCCTCTGTGTGGAAGGCAAGTACAGTGCAAAAAAAACAGTATGAACACTTTGTTGTTTTGGTTTTGAACTCAAGAACAATCGCCCTTCTCAGTTGTCTTTGCTCTTCTCATTTATGGCTGTAGTTGGCTACTCTTTGTGGGTGAAAAATTTATAAAGACTCTGGGGGCGGTGTGATTCCATACAGCCAAAATCAATGAGTGTGCCTTTAAAGAGCAGGACAGGGCACAACACGAGGTGACATCACCTGCCACCAAAGACCAGGCACCCAACTAGAGGTCAGGCTTCACACAGATTTGGGTTTTGGGTTTAGCTGAGGCATCTTGACATGAAAAAGTCATGAAGTTTGTTATATAAATACATTTCCAACTTTCTCCTGTGCAGTTTGAGTCTGGCCTTCTTGATTCAGAACCAGAAGGGTCAATCAGTATTTTTCACAGTGGATGAAATCCTGTGGTTTGTCTCTGTGTTCAGAGGGTGATGTGATCCTGCAGAGTCCTGTCCTTCCTGTGATGGAGGGAGCTGCTGTGACTCTGAACTGTACAACCAGGACTCCCTCCAACCTCCCAGCTGATTTCTATAAAGATGGCTCCCTCATCAGGACTGAGTCTACAGGACAGATGACCATCCACCATGTTTCCAAGTCTGATGAAGGCCTCTACCACTGCAACATCTCTGGTAAAGGACAGTCTCCACCCAGCTGGCTGGCTGTGGCAGGTGAGCCAGTTTCTCTGACATCAACACCTTCTAAATCCAAATTTTAGTATTTCTGTGTTTCTATGATATTTTGGATGTCTCTCTTTTTCAGACTCTTTTATTACTTTACAAAATCACTACTGCTGATTTCTGCACCTCACAAGTACAATATTGAATTTTTATGTGCCATTTATCATTTCCATATGAAGAGACTCAAACTCAGGAGCTTCACACGTTTGTTCATGTGTACATCATCTCATCCCCACATCATAACGGCTGCCAAAGCGCTCCGGTCTTCGTGGCGGGTCTTAATGGAAGTTTATCAGGAACGGTTTTCTCCAGAAAAAGTTAGCACATTCTGTCCAGATGGGTGAGACCAACTGTCCAAAAACTAGAGAGTAAGCGCAAGGCTGGGCTGCACTGCACTGACGAAGAAGCAGCCCAGAGATGGACGGATGGACAGACGGATGGACGGATGGATTGGTGGAGGGACATCAAAGGATAATATCTGTGAAGAAGGGAAACACACTCTTTTGACTTGTGGCTGTTTATCCAGTAGGTAGACATGAATATCAAGGTCATACTCAAGGTCAAGGTAAACCTCATCAAGGGGACGTTCATTTACCGGGATAAGAGAGTTTACCTGGACCTTGATATTCATTTCTACATACTTAATAAATACGCCGACAAGTCAAGACAGCATTTCTGTTCCTCACAGACATTCTGCATCGCCATCCGATCTGGAACACACACACCTGACACACCTGGATCACAGCTGAGACGTCTGGACTCTTTAGTTTCAGGTGGATTTTTTTGACCGAACTAACCAGTTGCGCTTCTCTCTCTAGCTCCGCCTCCAACTACAACTTCATACTCGAACTCCGCTGCCCCCCTGCTGTCTCCTTTCAGACTTCTCTGCCACCTGGTGGTGTTCTGTCCTTACTGCATCTCGACTCTGCTCCTGGTGTCGATATACCGCCGGAGGTCTGCAGGTAAGAGACCGACTGTCATTCTGTCCACGGTCGTGCACGACCTCATTTTGCTTATCTGATGTCTCCTAACATCAGAGACCAGATACATGATAAAACCTCTCTGTAGAAACTCATTACTTTTCAGATTGTACCAGTGGATGAATTATTTGAAGATTTTGTTTTTTAATAATTCTTTTCTGACTGCAGGAAATCGCCCACCTGTCTCCATGGCAATGGTTCAACCCAACCAGACCAACCGAGAGCTGGGTGAGAAGTGTGATGATGCTATTGCTAACGTGACCACCGAGCATCACTTCTGACATGAATGGACAAGAGATACAGCAGAGTGTGTGTGTGTGTGTGTGTGTGTGTGTGTGTGGGAGCTACAACATATCTCATTAGGGCTGCACCTTAAATCATCCATCGTCCTCTTTGGCCAGAGATCCGATGTGGCTGCAACCTGCTGGACAGATGTGAGTTAAGCAGCGACCTTTTCACAACATGTTTTTTTCCGTTGGGCGCTGCAGTTTGGGAAAAATATTTTTGCAATGGCGCGGTGTATCTTCTGTCCGGGGTTTTAACGAGGTGATGAAAGCCACTGAGCTCCACTGTAGCTACTGGAGCTCCAGTCCTCCATGTCGGAGGACTGGAGGAGGACTGAACTCTTAATACGTCAAAATACCTATTATTATCAGAGAGCTGCAGCCACAGGGCAACACATTTCATATTTATAATGTTAAATATTAAATCTTAGGTCTAAACTTGAATTGCAGTGTTTTATTGGGTTAGACACGGCGCTCTACGTCCCAGTGATGTACGATGGCCCACCACTGGAGTGTTTGCAGTCCAGTTAAAGTTGTGTGTGAGGTAAAGGTAATAATATCATCAAACCAGCACAGTGGTCGTCTCAGCAGGACGTCCAACATGTCTATGTGTGTGTGTGTGTGTGTGTGTGTGCTGTCAAAACCTGTGAGATGGAAATTCATCACTTCTTGTGGGTTGGGTGTCGCAAACCAACCTAAACATCCTCCCATGCTCTCTGTATTGTGTGTGTATGTGTGTGTGTGTGTGTGTGTGTGTGTGTTTGGTCAGTATTGCTCTTTTCCTGTAATGGTGACTGAATACTGCCTCATGAAATCATATTCACAGTTTTTTAACAGCCTCATCTCACAGAGGCTCTCAGCTCTGGACGGATTAGGCTGTTCATATAAAACTTAACTAGTGATGTTTTTTTCTTTTGCTGTGTCTTTTTACACTCTGTGTGACTTTTATTTTGAAACAGCTATAGAAATGAAATAGTTTCAGCAGAGAGGGATTTGGACTGTCGGTGATCCTAAATTACTATTAACTGATGATGAAGACAAAAATGATGATGACAGAGGAACTTCATTATCATGAGTAAGGAAACTCATAAGTTACCATCAGAGTCACTATCATTATAATATTATAATATATAATAATATATAATATAACATTACTGCAACATTACTTTACCGCTGAATGTGGAGCTTGCTTCGCACTATGTTGCCCCTTCTAGGGTTTTCAAACATACCTTCAAAATTAAAGTAATTTGCATCTTCCAGTTTTCTTTTGTCTTGTTTCTGTTGTTTATATGATGTTTCTTCCTTCCTGTGTTTTATTACGATGCAGCTGAACTAAATCATATTAAAATATCTACATGAACCTGGACTACATGACCCCGAGCTGCAGTTTGAGTTAATAATAATGATAATAATAATACATGACGTTTGTTGACCTGGCTGACATGGGGCTGGTAGGACAGGGTGGGGTCGAGGATGATGAGTTGTGCTGCTTCAGTTGCTGCTGGGCAGAAAACCACAAACAGCCCAAAACATGTTGTCACACTCACAGAGGAAGGGGGCAGGTTTTACTTGGTGTGACTGATGAAACTCAAAGTGTTGATCTCATATCAGCGAGCTGTGGAATGGAGAGCCCATCTCTACTACGGCTGCTCTGTGAGTACAAAGTGGCTGTTCACTTACCTTAGTCTTTGTTTACTTACCTTAGTCTTTGTTTATTTACCTTAGTCTTTGTTTACTTACCTTAGTCTTTGTTTACTTACCTTAGTCTTTGTTTACTCACCTTAGTCTTTGTTTACTTACCTTAGTGTTAGGGTTAGGGTTAGTCAGACGTTCACATCAGTATCAGCTGATTGGTGGAAGATGCACAATTGCCTTCATGTGTCTCTCCTGCATCTGTGCTGGATTAAATCTCCAGTCAAGTCTTTATGAAACACAGTGAAGCCAAATGAGTGGCCTGCAGACTTTAGCAGGTTTGACAGGAAGTCCACAGCCCAGTTTGCATGTTGTTGGAGTGCAGCTGTCTTGTGTGATGGTGTGAAAAGCTCAAACCAAGCCCAGTCTCTTGTGTCCTCAGTGCTGACCGTGTCTCTGTGCTGCAGGCCCAACAAAGGTCAGTGCACTTCTCTGGCTGCAGGCCCAAAGTGTTAGGAGAGTCTCTGACTTCCAGCTTTACAAGAGTCAGCCCAGTCAGCCCTCTGTCCTTTGTCCCTCCTCTCCACCCCCACCCAGCCTCCCTGACTCTCAGGCCCAGCACAGCTCAGCTGTTGTATGCTGAGTCTCTTTATCTGAGCTGTGAGGAAGATTCTGCTGGATGGATGGTGAAGAGGAACACGACCACAGAAAACATGACAGAGTGTGGAGACACCTGGGGAAGACCAGAAGCTTCCTCCTGTGTGATCAGTTACACTCTCTCAAAAGACAGTGGAGTTTACTGGTGTGAGTCCAGAGAGGGAGCAACCAGCAACACCGTCAACATCACCATCACTGGTGAGTCCACACAGCAGCTACTCACTGCTCTAGAAAGACCACACTGCACTCAAAATTTAAAAAATGAATTCTTACAAAATAAACGCAATTATAACATATCTTTTTGTACAATATGAGGCTTGTTTTCAATTCAAAACAGCAAAAATTGTATTATAAGTGTTATATAATAGTATATATCGAAAGTATTCCTCTGACTTTCTGGAGCCATAAATGGATGAACTCCTGTGGTTTGTCTCTGTGTTCAGAGGGTGATGTGATCCTGCAGAGTCCTGTCCTTCCTGTGATGGAGGGAGCTGCTGTGACTC
Organism: Myripristis murdjan; assembly: GCF_902150065.1. NCBI lineage: Eukaryota > Metazoa > Chordata > Actinopteri > Holocentriformes > Holocentridae > Myripristis > Myripristis murdjan. Next base: position 1,795,767 of record NC_043997.1, read on the forward strand.
TGAACTGTACAACCAGGACTCCCTCCAACCTCCCAGCTGATTTCTATAAAGATGGCTTCCTCATCAGGACTGAGTCTACAGGACAGATGACCATCCACCCTGTTTCCAAGTCTGATGAAGGCCTCTACCACTGCAACATCTCTGGTTATGGACCGTCTCCACCCAGCCGGCTGGCTGTGGCAGGTGAGCCAGTTTCTCTGACATGAGCAGGTGCTGCAAGAATTCTTGTCCAAACGTTCAAGTGAGTTTCAGCGTTTTAAAACGCTTTGAGACAGAGTTTACTCCCATCTGCACTTTCACCTGACCCGCTCCACTGCTCTCTCTCTAGTTTCACTCACAACTACAGGACCAACAACATCACCACCATAAACAACACCACGACCAACACCACCAACAACACCAGCCCCTCCTCCAGCTCCCCTGCTATCTCCAGTCAGACTGCTCTGCCACCTAGTGGTGTTCTGTCCTTACTTCATCTCAACTCTGCTCCTGGTGTCTCTGTGGCGCCAGAGGTCTGCAGGTAAGAGACTGACTGACTGACCGTCTCTCTGTCTTGTGCTCTCTTGCTGCTGTTTACTGCCAACACCAGGTCAGAGACTAGAAAAATATCATCAGCCAAACTTAGAAAAATCAGTTTTTGCTGTGGATTTAGTCGATGGAAATAAATGAATCCTGCTGTTGCCTCTGTCAGTACCGGTCCTGTATTAGTAGATTTTTTTTCTGAAATTTTCTTCAACTTTGACCTGCAGCACCTGAGCTACCTGTCTCCATGGCAACAGTGCAGGGACTGGATGATGAGTATGATGAGGTCATTGCCGATGTCACCACCGAGCATGACTTCTGAGATGAATGGACGAGGACAAAAAGCAGTAAAACAAAAGGTCACCCTGCCAGAGGAGTCCTGCAGTAACTGGACACTGACAGTCAGTTTAGACAAAACATCGGCTGCCTTAGAGCAGTCCAAAAAAATCACGTCCTGCGTCCTCTCCTAACCACTCTTTCTTGACCTCGATGGAAAACGTCACAAGTAGAACAACACGGTGAAAAATTTGACTTCATTACCAAGGCTGGCCTTTAAATAAAAAGGGAATATGGGCTGCCAGTCCCAAAAAAGAAACCAAATGCTTGTCATATATAAAATGCTTGCTCATGATCATATTTACCCACATGAATGCCAGTTAGTGTGAAAATAATTGTTAGATTGCTGCAAGATTACAGGTGGAACATGTATGGCTTACCAATCTACCACTGTACATGTCATCACTGTCAAGTTTCAAACACGTTGAATTAAAAACATCACCTGGACAAAAACGTCTCATATCTGTTTTCTTGAAAGACAAACTTCTGTGTTCTGATTTATATTCTGATTATCAGGGTTAGAAGCCTTAAGAACCGACACAAAACTAGGGAAACACCATGAAATGTGAACGCCGCTTTAAATGTGGCTGCTGCAAGGAATTGTGGGAGGGCATCACCTCTTGTCCTCAGGTAATGGACGCTCCAGTGTCTCCTCTGCTAAAGGAGACAGGAAAGGAAGCAGTGAAGCTCCTTTCCTTAACATTTAGAGACCTGGAGCCGCTCTGATCACGGCTGCCACTCAGAGACTTCCAGCTCCTTTCACTCAGTTAGGAACTTTCCTGAGCAAAAAGATGATTCCAGCACAGCCGTCTCTTCTGATATTTCAGAGGAACGGCAGATCCCAAGACAACAAATCTCAGTTCACAGGCTGGGATCAGACTTGGAGCTGCAGTGCCACCTGTAACTGCACAATAAATTATGTGGAAACGCTGAAAGAGCACTCCATGCAATTAAAGAGAAGTCGGAGGAACAAACATCACCACTAGAATTTGGTTAGAAATAGTCACTTCAGTTCGGGACCCAACTTTAAACATATGAGATCAAAATTTTCCACCTGAAATTTGTTAGTGTCCCTGGTGTCTTCCAATGCCCTCCAAACAACAATTTATTCATTTACAATTTAAACAAATTCTGACTGTATTTAAATCAAGCAGACACAAGCTCAGTAAAACATCAGGCTCCTCAATATAAACATTTCTCAGTAACTGATCCCCTTGGCCTGTTAGTGCCATGCAGAGCCCACCACAATAACTAAAGACTGAAACAACACCAACACTATGGACCTGAATAATCACGGCAGCCGACAGCCCTGATATTGGATGATGCACTGGATGAAACCTCTCCTGCAGTCTGGGCAGCGATACGGTCTACAACACAGTTTGGATAACTGGGTCAGTTGTGACTTTGAACCACTAGATGTCAGCAGAGAGCCACTGAGTGGCAGCAGGGTGGGTTAGGGTTAGGGTTATGGAGCTCCGGTAGCTGACGTCACGCGATCCCGGCATGCAACAGTCGAAATCAAAACACCGCCATATTGGCAGGAAAGCGCGCCGTTCAAATCACTGCCAGGCAGCCAACTTGTCATTTCCCTGCTTTATTACATTGAAAAAAAGTGGACATGGTCGACAGTTGTTGTGCCCCGGGATGCCAAAATAGTCGGAGGCGACAGGTAAAGGGGAAGGCATTCTATAGGATTCCTAAAGATCCCGACAGACGTCAGAAGTGGATTTCTGCGATAAAACGAGCCAGAAGCGAACAGAAAAAGACTGAGCGATGGGAGCCCACAGGCAACGGATTCCGTCTGTGCAGCGACCACTTCATTTCAGGTACAGATTGCAACGTTTCCTAGATTTAATATCTTGTTTTTTTAACATACTTTTATTACGATTCCTCACAGGTTTATTTTCACAAAAGGGAAGTTAGACCTATGCATTTTGACGTGGATTTTGAGGGGCTTTGCGTTGTATTGTTCGATTTCTGTAGCTTTAAAGTGTGCAGTGAACTCCGATGGCTTGAAATTATCGCTGGCGCCATTCATTCTCACACAGGCTTTTCCTGCCAACATGGCGGAGTAAACAAACCGAGTCACGTGACGCCCGGAGCTCTTTTGGTCTCCCTGCAGCCTGCAGCCTGAGGTGTGTTCCTGTCGAGCTCGGCTGCCCTGGTTCTTCTGGGACGTTCCTCTCCAAGGTCTTCAGAGCACCACAGGAGTGAGGAGCAGAAGAAGAAAACAACCATCCATAACATATCTGGACAGCTGAATGTCTTGTCATGTCAGGAGTTTGAAGCAGTTCAGAAGGAAGTGTTGATATTAATGATACCAGCTTATACAATCACCTCCAAACAGGAGAAGGTAACAAAATATGAACTAAACAAAATCTATTGCTTAACAGGTAACGTTGTCTGTTTTGTCGATACAGGTCGATACAGCAAGAAAGTCAGAGACAAGAGTTCAGTGGTTTGATGGGTTGATCTAAGTGTTGAAGCCTTGCAGGGTAACATCCACCTGCTGTGACTCTCATGTTTAGTCCTGGCCCACAGAGAAGTGTAGACCTGGGGCCTGTACCATAAAGCTGGATTAACATAGCCGGGCTTTCTCTTAGTTATCTGGCTTCACTTAACCAAACATCCGCACTCCGGATTTTCGGTACCATAAAGCCGGCTATCAACTCGCTAATTCAAGCCAGGCTTTTCCAATCTAGATCTGTGCACGCTCACATAAAAAGGGCGGAGTTTGCTGCATGCGACCAATCACGGACAAGGAAAAATCCATCCGAGCCGCATAGGCTACTTCACAACGACGGAGCAGATAATAATCATTAATAAATCATTAATAAATACGAGGAATATAAATCAATAATCCAGGCAAAAAGCAACACAGTTGCAGCTGCCAAAAGACGCAAAGAATGGTGGCAAAAAATCGCCGACTGTGTCAATGTGTAAATTAGTGGGATTATAATCTGACTTCCCCACCATGACGGCACGAGTAGATGTGACTGCAGTAACATTTGTGTGTTCAGTAAATGAATGTGTCTCCCACTCAGCCGTACACTCCTGCAGAGGAACTGGCCCTCTGTCACAGTGAGGGGCGACCCTCGCTGGGCCGCTGCCCTCAGTTTGAGCTTCAGCAGAATCGTCACTTTGATTCAACTGATTTTGATATTTCATTTTATAAAGCATCTGACGCCTCGTGATTATTCTGCTGGTTAAAATATTATTTCACTGTCACTTAAAGACTGTGAAACATTTGACACCAACTCTCATGTGGACTTTTCAGGGCAGACTCCCTAAATACTAAATATGAGCAAACTAATGGAAACCTAAAGGAGCCCAGAGGCTGGCCTGTGTTTTATCAGACTTTTATTTAACCCTCTGAATTAAATTCCCCTCATTTATTTTCAAAAACATTTTTTAAAAATTTATTACATCAGTCTACAAGATCAATTTTTGGTTGGGCAGTGCGGAGTCATAAGTTAAAAAAAATACAAGAAGAATTGTAAAATTTATTAATTTTAATTTTATAAAAGAAGCAGAAAGGGGAAGGACATTTTCCAAGAGAGCTGATTGGTCAGTAGGTGGGGCTTTTCTACCTGCTGAGCTCTTATCCTGAACTTCACCTGCTCCGGAGCAGGTGAGGTGTTCAGCGTATGTTACCACGGCAATGTAGCCCGATAAAAAGTAAACCACCTTTATGGTACAGAAAAGCCAGGGTTAAGCCTGAAGTTAGCTCGCTGAGCCCAAATCCAGCTTTATGGTACAGGCCTCTGGTGTTCATAGATGGTCCTGCTTGTTGGTGGTTTCCTGTGTGGGCGGGGCTGGAGAACGAAGAGAGGGGCGTGTGAGACTGAGGGGATGTTTGGGGCGTGGGAGCAGAGAGAGGAGCTCTGATTTAAAACTGTTAAATGAACAGAAGGACTCTTAATTTGAAAGGCTAGTCATGTCCAAAGGAGAAGTTCCCCTGAGCTGAAACCCTCACAGCCAGAGCCAAAGCTGCCATCTACAGGATCCACATGGACCTTCATTCACTGTTCTGTTACCTGAATATCTGCCAGTGAGGCCACACTTTTTTTTTTTTTAGTTTGTCTTCCTTTTTTTGCAATGCATTGCTGTTTTGGAGTTCTATTTTTGCCTGTGGATTGATGTAAAGGATTTTTGAGTTGGATGTGGATATTTATGTTTCTTGTGGACATTATGGACATTCTTAAAAGACACTAAAAGTTGAATTAAGTGTAGGCTGTTCCCATAGAGTTAATAAACCTGTTTATTAAAAGCAAATCTTTTGGTTCATTAGGTTTTGAGAGTAAACATATAATTTAGTCTTTAAACCAAACACTGACAGTGAAGAAAATTACAGTCGGTCAGGGTCAGTGGTCAGGGGCTTCGGGTCCCTGGGCTGCACCTTTCTAATGGCCCCCAGAACCAACCAGTATAAACACACACACAAACACACACACACACACACACACACACACACACACACTTGAAGTTTAACTGTTCACGATCCTCCTTCTCTTGGTGAAATTTTTGCAGAGAGGTTTGAGGAGAAGATAATATGCGGTGGATCCTCCTGTAATAACAGCAAAGTGAATGTAAAGGAATAAAGGTAATGTCCACTCTGTGGGCAGCATGGCACTGCGCTCCAGCTCCAACACACATCATAACCAATATTATATGTTTCCGCTGGGCTGAATGGATTTCTGGATGCAGGATCTGTATTTCAGGATGAAAGCTGAGAGAACAACTACAGCTGGAGAGTGAGTGCAGCTTCCAAACACAACACCTCCCTACCAAGTCAGTTTAATTAAATTCAGGGGGGTTTTCTTATCAGATCCATGGGACTTCCTGTTGTTCAGTCATGTTGACTCGGCAGAGAGCAGCTTCACCTGAATGACAAGGTGTGCTGTTTGCCTGTGACGCAACAAAACTCAGCTGCTCAGAGAACAAATCGTGTTTTTTTTTTTTTTTTTTTTGGGGTGAAATGCAGGTGAACCAGACTTTGCTATTTAAAGTACCTGCATTTCAGACCTGAGTTCATGTTTACTGCCTGGAAAATCACACACACACACACACACACACACACTGGTACAGTTGCCAGTTTTTTTTTTTTTTGTTCTGGAAGAGAAGTTGTCAGCAGATTGAGAACAACAAATTTCAGATTCACTTCAGCAGAGAAACAAACCTGCAGTCTGTTCACCACGTGCATAACAGCAAACTGCTACTAATAATCAATCAATCAATCAATCAATCAATCAATAAGTAGTTATTATTAAGTTTTTATTGCATAAATCTGAAAACAGCATTACAAAGTGTTTCAACAGCAAAGTTATGAAAACCTTCAGAAACGCAGGAAGAATCCCAGCCTCCATCTCTGGAACATGACCCACATTTGTTAACACACACACGTATTAATGCAGTAAATACAGCAGGACACACACACACACACACACACACACACACACACACACACACACACCAATAGTCTGAAGGTGCTACAAAGCTATTTTACACATCATTTGACTGTCAGTCAGCAACACATTCACATGGTGACTTTTTCTCTCCCACATGAGAAACTCTTCCTCGTTCTGCAGCTGTGAAGAAGGCAGTCTACGTACTGCACCTTTAAAAGATCAGCTATTTTGAAGGGTGTTTGATAGGATCTGGTCTGGTGTCTGTGACACACACCTGCTGCATCACACACACCTGTAGCAGCATCACACACACCTGCTGCAGCATCACACACACCTGCTGCAGCATCACACACACCTGTAGCAGCATCACACACACCTGCAGTATTACACACACCTGCAGCATCATCACACACCTGCTGCTGCATCACACACACCTGCAGCAGCATCACACACACTTGCAGCATCACACACACTTGCAGCATCACACACACCTGCAGCATCACACACACCTGCAGCATCACACACACTTGCAGCATCACACACACTTGCAGCATCACACACACCTGCAGCATCACACACACCTGCAGCATCACACACACCTGCACACAACCACAGACTGGTCTAACTCTCCTGATTTATGCTGATTGGCTCCATCTCAATTTCGTCAGACTCTGACTGTGGGCGGTCGTCATGTCTGGGTTGTTTCACACAAACAACAACAACAACAATAACTGCCAGTGCACCAACTACTGCCACTATAATATAAAGCTGACGCCCAGCAGGTTCCTCTGCTGGATCTTCATTGTGTTCCTCTGTCAGACCTGAAAACAGAAAACAGATTCATCAGGTAAACGGTGACTGACTGGAGGAAAACCCTCCGTCTCCTCGTCTCCAGACTCATGTGGGAGTTTAAAACATGGGAGAGTTTTCTCCACTGACTGCCATCACTCATTATCTACTGCAGGTTAGAAAACCATTTGTAGGAGCCTTTCTGTCCAGAGGCTTTACAGTTTGATCAGCTGTCTGCTGTCTGCAGTGATCTCCAGCTCTCACAGAGAAAAGCAAAAATCACAAACTCTGCTGAGTCCCACAAATCAAAGGACACCAACAAAATAAGAACAAAGTGTGGAAACAAATAAAAACCTGATAAAATAGGTTTGCACATCGCTTCCTGCATCTGGCCCATGTTGCTGAATGCAAACTTGATATCTTAGATTCCTATTCAGTGTCTCTTCACCTTCGATAAAACCCAGTCAGACTGTTCAGATTCAACCTGCAGCCACTGAACTCACCTGGATCTGGATCTACAACCTCCAGCTGGATGGTGCTGATGGGCTTGGTTTTAATAATGGCTCTCTTCCTGCGTTTGGCCTCAGTAACTTTGAAGCGACACTCGTATGTTCCTCTGTCCTCCTCCGTCACGTTCTTCAGAATCACAGACAGGTCGCCGTTCTTCATCTCTTTGTCTCGCAGCTCCACACGGTTCTTAAAAGACGGATGCTGTTTCAATGAGTCAATGTGCTCGTCTTGGTAAGGGAGGACATGTTCTAGTTTCTTCAGGTCAGTTCGTCTCCACTGTACCACGATGATGTCGACACCATCAGGAGCCTGACAGCTCAGGGTGACATCGTCTCCAGGTCGAGCTTTCAGGTTCAGGGCTAAAGGACGATGGAAAAACAAACCCAGAACAGAAAAGTTAACAACACGGATCTTCAAAAATGTTCCAGTTTTTGTCAGCTCAAACTTCAAATGGATCCCCAAACGCTCAGAAGCCGTCGGCTCATCAGTTTGAACATCAGCCCCGTTCACAAATAAGCACAAGTCATTTGTAAGTGCAGAGAACATCCATCATATCTACAGTCTGTACAGTAAAACCTGCAGCTGAACTCGACTCTGTGCTGAGCTGTGAACATTGTTGTTTTGGTTTGCAGTTATTAGTATTTTTTTCACAAGGGCATTGTAACTGAGGGAGATGAGTGCATGAAATGCAAGACTCTGTGTGTGTGTGTGTGTGTGTGTGTGTTGCAAAAAACCAGTAGAACCTGTCAGAGGATGTGTGTTATGTTGTCCAGCGTCATCATCACAAGATAAAAATGAAACTCAAAAGAGAGGGCCAACACAGGACTCACACACACACACACACACACACACACCGACACAGCTCCTCTGATAAGTGACTTCCCCAAATTCAGAGATTCTCCATGTTAACATTTTCTTTAAGTGGATAAGAAAAATAAATCCCAAGTGAGTTTTACGTCAGGAGAAGTCAGGCAGCCAGCCAGAGGAGACGATTTAAACCTAACATTCAGAGTCATGAGAGAGTTTTGAAGCATTTCCAGGTAACCCAGATTCCTACATCCCATAATGAGCTCACCTTCAGCAGAAAGCACAGACAGGAGCCCTGTGATGATCAAAAATATTAATGATGATGATGTAACGTGGGCCATGTCAGTAAAATCGCTCCTCTTTGAAAACGTTAGACTGTAGGAGACTTTTCCTCAAACTGTGTAGAGTCATGTCAGGCAGCATCCTGACACTCCTTCAGTCTTACAGGAAGACTGGTGACTCGGGCTGTGATTGGCTGCTGCTGCGACAGGTTCAACTTGTTAACCCTTTGAAATCTCAACAAGATCTGTTTTTCTCTTGAAAAGATCATATGTCTAAATTAACAGATGAATTACCCCAAAATTACTCTAAAGTGAAAAAAGATAGTAAGACAAAGAAGAAGAGCAAGAAGAAGAGCCAATAAACTGCCACAATATAACAGGGAAAAAATGCAAAATACATCAATAAATAAAAATGACAAATTACCAAAAAGGAAATGCAGACACTTGCAGACACACACAAATGGTGACAAAACAAACAAACAAAATAAAAATTACAAGTCAATGATCAGAGAATCAAACCCCATGTGAATATCCAAAAATATTTGAAAGGAAAAAGACTTCAGACAGGCAAACTGAATGCCTACACACACACACACATACACACACACACACATACACACACGCGCACACACGCGCGCGCACACACACACACACACACACACACACATCCTGGGACAGCTGTCAAGGCAACAGGTTGTGACAGACTGAGATTCTCAGTGTTTTTCAGTGGTGCTCTCTCCTGACATGTAGGATCAGGCAGTCGGATTTTCTTTCTAGTTTCGGTTTTGAATGTTTTGCAGTCAAACGACACAAAGGATGCACATTTAACAGCATGTACACCCTACCATCAGAAAAAAAAAATATTTTTTTCCCCACAAGGACAACACAACACCGAATCGCCTCAGTTTTTTCACTGAAGCTGACTGATGAATATGGTGAATATTGGCGGCAGCTTTTTTTGTTATTTTTTTTTCTCTCTCTTCCTTCTGTCTAACCTGTCAGCAGTAGCACATTCGCTCCACCTGACCCTTCTGTTTTTCTTGTTGGCTGTCATTTGTGAAGGCAGTGTTCTCGCTCCTGCTCCCAGTGTAAGCTATTGTGGCTTACGTCCGTTATGTTGTCCCCGCATTATTGTGGTACCTGGATGGTCCCTCTGCAGGATGGCCATGACCTCTGCCCCTCTTGCCTTGGCCTCGAGCATTTGGCCTCTCAGAGGATCCACGCATGAATTGTAGTTTGATACGATGGGCGATAAGAGCAGAAAGGCTGGCAGAGGCGGATCACCTGAACAAAGGTTCCACCCATGGATCTGCCGCCTCCAACCCAACCAAGCAGCCCCAAGCTCTTAGTCGTGGAGATCGAGGGCGCATCCCCCAGGAAAAAATCTAAAAGCCGAGGTGTCTCCTCCACAGTGGACCAGCTCTCAGCTGAGCTGCACTGAATGAAGTCGCTTCTCCTGGCCCTCCAGCCCACTGCTGGTGTGGGGGAGCTAGAGGTGCCTGAATCTCCACTGGAGTTTCCGTCTCCTCAGGACGATACTCTCTCAGTGTCTGCTTCTACAAACCAGTTTAATGAGATTGGGGATGACGGGGCCTCGCTCAGTGGCCTCTCATGATTTTCGTGTCCCTCAGTGCCCCGGGTCTCGGAATCTGAGCGTCAACCCTCCAAGGCCTCTGGAGGCTGGGGGGCTAGGCGCTGAAGTCTGGGGGCAGCAGCTCAGTTACCTGGCTGCTCACACACTAGACCCCTGGGTAATTTCCACCTTAACTTAGGGGTACCTACTACAGTTCCAACAGCGGCCCCCAGCCTCTGGCCAGGTCAAGATGACCATCATCACCAACCCGGCAAAATCTTTGGCCCTAAGTCAGGAGTTGTCCACCCTCCTGGCCAAGGGTGCGATCGAGCTGGTAGACCCCTTGCTAGAGCTTGGGGGGGGGTTCGACTCAACTTATTTTCTTGTGACAAAGAAAGGAGGCGGTTTCTGACCAATCCTGGGTCTGAGGGGACTCAACAGGTTCCTGAAGGTCCTGTCATTCCACATGTTGAGCGTGTCAGACGTTCTGCGTGTAGTTGCCCTTGGGGAGTGGTTCACATCCATAGACCTGAAGGATGCTTATTTCCATGTATCTGATGCGCCTCATCACAGACCCTTTCTGCGGTTTGCTTTTTAAGGTTGCCACTTCCAGTTCCAGGTGCTTCCCTTTGGTCTCTCGCTCTCCCCAAGGGTGTTCACCAGGTGTGTGGCAGTGGCCCTGCAGCCTTTACATGCATGGGGGATGAAAATCTTGCCGTATCTGGACAACGGATTGACCTGTGCAGTCTGAGAAGAAGAGATTTCTAAACACCGCATGGACACAGTTGCAATGAGGGCTTATCTATCGCCTCGGCGCACAGACGACATCCTAAGGTTCCTTCCTCTCTTTGGGAAGGGCAGGCTCTTGATGTACCTGCAAGAGAGAGGAGCTCTGATTTAAATCTGTTAAATGAACAGAAGGACTCTTAGTTTGAAAGGCCAGTCGTGTCCAAAGGAGAAGTTCCCCCTGAGCTGAAACCCTCACAGCCGGAGCCAAAGCTGCCATCTACAGGATCCACATGGAACTTCATTCACTGCTCCGTGTCCTGGATATCTGCCAGTGAGGCCAACACTTTTTTTTTTTTTTTTTAGTTTGTTTTCCTTTTTATTTCAATGCATTGCTGTTTTGGAGTTCTATTTTTGCCTGTGGATTGATGTAAAGGACTTTTGAGTTGGATGTTTTTATATTTATGGTTCTTATGGACATTTTATGTTTCCTATGGACATTCATTCATTCATTCATCCTCTAAACCGCTTATCCTCACTAGGGTCGCGGGGGGGTGCTGGAGCCTATCCCAGCGCACATAGGGCGAAGGCAGTGAAACACCCTGGACAGGTCGCCAGTCCATCACATCCTATGGACATGCACATCATAAAAGAATAACATCCAACACACATCCTAACCAATATTATATGTTTCCACTGGGCTGAATGGATTTCTGGATGCAGAATCTGTATTTCAGGGTGAAAGCTGAGAGAACAACTACAGCTGGAGAGTGAGTGCAGCTTCCAAACACAACACCTCCCTACCAAGTCAGTTTAATTACATTCAGGGTTTTCTTATCAGATCCATGGGACTTCCTGTTGTTCAGTCATGTCGACTCGGCAGAGAGCAGCTTCACCTGAATGACAAGGTGTGCTGTTTGCCTGTGACGCAACAAAACTCAGCTGCTCAGAGAACAAAACGTGTTTTTTTTTGTTTGTTTGTTTTTTGTTTTTTTGTTTTTTTGGTGAAATGCAAGTGAACCAGACTTTGATATTTAAAGTTCCTGCATTTCAGACCTGAGTTCATGTTTACTGCCTGGAAAATCACACACACACACACACACACACACACACACACACACACACACACACACATTCTGAGACAGTTGCCAGGGCAGCAGGCGTTTTTTTTTTTTTTTTTTTTTTTTTGGAAGAGAAATTGTCAGCAGATTGAGATTAAAAAATTTTAGATTCACTTCAGCAGAGAAACAAACCTGCTGTCTGTTCACCACGCACATAACATCAAACTGCTAATAATAATCAATCAATCAATCAGTCAATCAATAAGAAGTTTAAAGTTTTTATTGCATAAATCTGAAAACAACATTACAAAGTTTTTTTTACAAAATAAATGAATGAACAGCGAAGTCATAAAAAACTTGAGATACACATGAAGAATCCCAGCCTTCATCACTGGAACATGACCTTCATTTGTTAAAACACACGTATAAATACAGTGAATACACCAGGGCACACACACACACACACACACACACACACACACACACACACACACCAATAGCTTGAAGGTGCTACAAAACCTCATGAGATGAATCAGTCTCACCTTGTGGTTCTGTAACGTTTTTGAATAAAAAACCCTGAAGAAGACAGGAAGTGAGGACGGATTTAAAGAATCCGGCGGCTCGTCAGCTCACACCTGTCCAGGTAGACGGTGTCAATAAAGTTTGTTCAAAACACACGACTGAAGCAGAGACGCTGCAGCTGGAGGCTCAGATAAACAGCGTAGCAGAACTTTGTACATGAGGACCCTGACACACACACCTGCAGCAGCATCGCACACACACCTGCAGTAGCATCACACACCTGCAGCAGCATCACACACCTGCACCATCACACACAACTACAGCAGCATCGCACACACACCTGCAGTAGCATCACACACCTGCAGCAGCATCACACACACCTGCAGCAGCAACACACAACTGCAGCAGCAAGACACACATATGCAAGAACGTCCCACACAGCTTCTGGAAGACGATAACACGCAGCTCCAGTGCACTCACAACATGCTCTTTGTTTTATCATACAAACAACAGCAATAACAACAACAATAACAACAACAACAACAACAACAACAACAACAATAACATTCACTGAATTATCTCCATTCCCAGCTGTTACCTCTGCTGGACCTTCATCCCGTTTCATCACCTGACCTGAAAACCAGAAAACAGATTCATCAGGTAAACGGTGACTGACTGGTAGAAAACCCTCCGTCTTTGCTGAATTCAAACTTGATATCTTAGATTCCTTTTCAGTGTCTCTTCACCATCAGTTCACTAGCAAGGACCACACCAACAACAAGACACGTTTGAGGGATTTATTGCAAAGTGAATTGTGAACTTGACTGAAGATCTTGTAGTTCAGCTGCTTCTGAGGGAATCCGCCGCGGCTCCCGGGCACGACGAACCCCCTCAGGACCCTACGAGGACGGGAGAGGAGAAGGAGGAGAGAACAGGGTGGGAGGGAGGGGCGCAGTGTGACAGAGGAGGAAAGGGTTAGGAGAATTTAAGCAATGCTGGAAGAGGCGTGGTTGTGGTGTGGTTAGGGATGCTAACCGGTGTTCTTTGATTTCTTGGTTGTTGACCGTTTGAACTTTAACCGAATAATCTTGTCGGTTAAAAACCCTTTAAGTCCGAACGTGTCGTCGCCGACACAAATGCGCATGTCAGATTGTAAATACTGTAACTACCGTAAGGTTTGACCGATCGCAAAATTCCAACTCTTCCTGAACGCAGAGAAGTTGCTCTTGCGCCCACATACAGTTTAATACGGTAACCATGGCGACGGGACGCTCGGCTGGGCTTCGATGACGTCATTACGCACAGAGCTCAGCTTGGTAGAGACAGACCGGAGAAACCATAGATATCTATAATAATTATATTATATGACAATGGGATATCTATAATATCCCATAGATATTATAGACATCTATGGGAGAAATGAGCCAAGCTTCTGTTGGTCGCGGACGTAGTGGTATGCGTCCGGGGCAAGACAATGGCGCCGGTGCTAGCTCTGCTAGCTTCTATTTGTTGCGGTTATTCTTTTATGGTTTACAGACAGTCAAATAATATTCTCGGTTAACCGAAATAAACCGATTAATGAGGCCCGGTGGTCGACCAAGTTAATTTTCCATTTTCGCCATCCCTAGGTGTGGTCCTGCTACTGAAACTACGCTAGAAAGCTTCAATAAAACCCAGTCAAATTGTTCAGATTCAACCTGCAGCCACTGAACTCACCTGGATCTGGATCCACAACCTCCAGCTGGATGGTGCTGATGGGATCAGTTTTAATAATGGCTCTCGTCCTGCGTCCTTCACCAGCAGCTTTAATGTGACACTCGTATGTTCCACTGTCGTTCTTCTTCACGTTCTTCAGAATGACAGACAGGTCGCCGTTCTTCATCTCTCTGTCTTTCAGCTCCACTCGGTTCTTAAAAGATGGATGCTGTTTGAATGAGTCAGTGTGCTCGTCTTGGTAGAAGAAGACATATTCTTCTTTCTTCAGGTCAGTTCTGCTCCACTCTGCTGCTGTGATGTCGACATCAGGAGCCTGACAGCTCAGGGTGACATCGTCTCCAGGTTGAGCTGTCAGGATCAGGGCTAAAGGACGATGGAAAAAAAACCCAGAACAGAAAAGTTAACAACACAGATCTTCAAAAAAAGTTAAAAAATTCCACTTTTTGTCCGTTCAAACTTCAAATGGATCCCCAAACGCTCAGAAGCCGTCGGCTCATCAGTTTGGACATCAGCCCCATTCACAAATAAGCACAAGTCATGTGCTTATGATTGCATCACCACAAGATAAAAATGAAACTTATAAGAGAAGGACTCACACACACACACACACACACACACACACGCACTGGGACAACCGAGGAAACACAGCTCCTCTGACTTCCCCAAATTCAGAGATTCTAAAGAAATTCAAAGTGAGTTTTACGTCAGAGGAAGCCGTGCAGCCAGCCAGAGGGGACGATTTAAAATGAACATTCAGAGTCATGAGAGAGTTTTGAAGCATTTCCATCACACAGACTACATCCCATAATGAGCTCACCTTTAGTAGAAAGCACAGGCAGGAACCATGTGATGATCAAAAATATTAATGGTGATGTAACGTGAGCCATGTCGGTGAAGCCGCTCCTCTTTGAAAACGTCCGTTAGACTGTAGAAAACTTTTCCTCAAACTGTGGAGAGTCGTGTTATGCAGAATCCCACTCCTTCAGTCTTAGGGGAAGAGTGGTGACTCACATGGGCTGTGATTGGCTGCTGCTGTTTCTCATTTGTGTTAATCCTTTCAAACCTGAACAAGATCTCTTTTTCTCTTGAATAGATCATAGATAGATATGTCTAAATTAACAGATGAATTACCCCCAAATTACTCTAAAGTGAAAAAACGATAGTAAGACAAAGAAGACACAATATAACAAAGGAAAAATGCAAAATACACCAAACATGACAAATTACCAAAAAGAAAACACAGAAACTTAAAAACAAACAAACAAAAAAACATTACAAGTCAGTGACCAGAGAATGAAACCTCGCATGAATATCCAAAAGTATTTGAAAGGAAAATGATTTCAGACAGCTGAATGCCTACACATACACACACACACACACACACACACACACACACATCCTGGGACAGCTGCCAGGGCAACAGTTTTCAGTGTTTTCCAGTGTTGCTGTAAGATCCGGCAGTCTGATTTTCTCTCTAGCTTTCTTGGAAGGGGCTTATCCCGGGACAGTCGCCAGGGCAGCAGGCGTGTTTTTTTTTTTTTTTTTTGTTCTGGGAGAGCAGTTGTCAGCAGATTGAGATTAGCAAATTTTAGATTCACTCCAGCAGAGAAACAAACCTGCAGTCTGTTTGTTCACCACGTGCATAACAGCAAACTGCTACTAATAATCAATCAATCAATCAATCAGTCAAGCAATCAATAAATAGTTAAAAGTTTTTATTGCATAAATCTGAAAACAGCACTACAAAGTGTTTTACATCACTGGAATGTGACCCTCATTTGTTAACACACACATATAAATACAGTGAATACAGCAGGATACAAACACACACACACACCGATAGTCTGAAGGTGCTACAAAACCTCATGAGATGAATCAGTCTCACCTTGTGGTTCTGTAACGTTTTTGAATAAAAAACCCAGAAGAAGACAGGAAGTGAGGACGGATTTTAAGAATCAGGCGGCCCGTCAGCTCACACCTGTCCAGGTAGACAGTGCCGATAAAGTCTGTTCAAAACACATGACTGAAGCAGAGACGCTGCAGCTGGAGGTTCAGATAAACAGAGTAGCAGAATAACTTTGTACATGAGGCCCCTGACATACACACCTGCAGCAGCATCACACACACCTGCAGCAGCATCAGAAACACGTACCTGCAGCGACATTACACCCAAATGCAACAGCATCACATGCACGTCCAGCATCACATACACGTCCAGCATCACACACACACCATGCTCTTCGTTTTCTCACACAAACAACAACAACAGCAACAACAGCAGCAACAGCAATAACAGCAGCAACAACAGCAACAACAACAGTAACAACAACTTTCACTGCATGTCGACTCCAACGAGGTTTTTCTGCTGGATCTGCATCCTGTCTCATAATCTGACCTGAAAAGCAGAAAACAGATTCATCAGGTAAACGGTGACTGACTGGAGGAAAACCCTGTCTCCTGTCTCCAGACTCATGTGGGAGTTTAAAACATGGGAGAGTTTTCTCCACTGACAGCCATCACTCATTCTCTACTGCAGGTTAGAAAACCATTTGTAGCCTTTCTGTCCAGAGGCTTTACAGTTTGATCAGCTGTCTGCAGTGATCTCCAGCTCTCACAGAGAAAAGCAAAAATCACAAACACTGCTGAGTCCCACAAATCAAAGGGCACCAACAAAATAAGAACAAAGTGTGGAAACAAATGAAAAAACAGATAAAATTGGTTTGCACATCACTTCCTGCATCTGGCCCATGTTGCTGAACGCAAACTTGATATCTTAGATTCCTATTCAGTGTCTCTTCACCATCAATTCACTAGCAAGGACCACACAAATGACAAGAGACGTTTGAATAATTTATTGCGAAGTGAATTGTGAACTTGATTGAATATCTTGTAGTTTGGCTATGTGCGGGGAAGATTCTTTGGGAATCTACCGTAGCTCCCGGGCACGACAAACCCCCAAAAAGCTTAATTACTTGAGACAGAACTGAGCATATCTGAGATCTTTAAGATCTGACTGAATGTAGTGGTGATATACTTGAAATGACCAGCGGCCTGTGATTTGAATTAGGTGTTCTGGAATGCCATTGCGGGAGGCTGAGGTGGCTGCTCCAATGCGGACGAGTGTCCAGAGTAGTGGACTGGGGATATGCCAGACATGGAGAGGATTTGGCAAAAGTGCTGGTGGAACCAGAAGCGAGTGGCTATTTGTCCAGATTTGGCGACAAACGGGATCTGATGGTGAAAGGCTTTGGGCTTTGCAGAATTCCAGGTAATTCGAAATAGACTCGAAAGGATTCAGAGGTGACTGGACTTTGAAGAAGACTGGCATTGGCTGTCCAGATTGTTTGTTTTTGGTTCGCTTAAGTAGCACACTATGGTGTCATCTGAGAAATACGGGAGATGGGAGATGCACGCATGGCAGCGAGGGTTGAAGTGTAGGGAGGAGGCGGTGAATTTGGAGAATCTGAGGAGCTTGAAAAAGCCAAGCAAGAACATGGCTTCCAGGGTTTGGTCCACATAGAACGAGAACTGTATCCAGATCGAATGGTCTGCATACTGATGAATAGAAGGTCAGCGGTAAGGGGAAGACGACGAGGGTTTTGCACTGGCTCCTGACGTTGGAGGCCTCTAAGGAGGGATCCTATTTGAGGATGGCGGGAGGCTAGACTTGGCGAGGCAGTTAGGAGCTTGGAGAAAAAGCTTATGCCGCTAAGGTATACTTTGATGGTGAGAGTTCTGATGGCCAATGAGGAGTGTACATAGGTGATGAAACTGGTCAGGGTGACGAGGTTGAATGATGGGAAGGTTGAGTCGTAGTGATTGTGGAAGCGATGAAAGCACTTCGGAGCAGTCCAATAGCATAAGAGTGTAGAGTGTGATAGACTGTTGATGATGGAGTTCCTAAATTTGAAGATCAGTGGTATTAAGGCGGGGTTTACAGGTTGAACATCAGAGACGAATGTGGTGGGACCGTTGTTGGGTAGTTGTCAGCATTCAAGCTTCTGAACTTCTGAAACGAGAAACGGGAGAGAGAGTCTGCAATGGCATTGAAGTGACCAGGAACATGAGCTCAGGGGATGTACTGGTGAGTGACAGAGTGCCAGGTTAGACGACACATGAACGAATGGATAATGAATTGGAACGACCTTTGTTGATGATGTCAACAACTGCCAGGTTATTGGAGTAGAGGAGGAAGGACTTGCAAGACCATTCATGGCCCAAGAGGATGGCAGCGATGGGGTATATTTTAAAGAGCGCTGAAGATGTCGTCTCGCACTCACTAGCACGCTCTGGGGGTCATTCTGCTTTAAACCATCTTCCATCGTAGAAACCCCCAAAACCGGCAGATGGAGCAGCATCGGTATACAGGTTAATTTCATGAGGGTGAGTCAGATAGTCATCGTAAAATAAGGTAATCCCATTCCAGTTTGAGAGGAGGTTGAGCCACAGATGGAGTTCGGCCCGACAGGAACTGTCCATAGAGATGAAGTCCAGCAGGGATGGAACAGAAGTGCTGATAGATAGTGAGTGGGAGATGAAGGCTTGCCCCTGCGGAATGATATGGATGGTGAAGTTGAGGTGGCCTAAGAGAGAGAGAAGTTAATGTTTGGTGCACTGACAGGGGAGGAGGAAGTTCAAAATCAGGAGACGAAACTTGCAGCAGGTTTGTGTCCAGAGTGATGCCGAGAAATTCCAGAGATGTGGAGGGGCCCTCTGTTTTCTCGGCAGACAGAGGCACTCCTAGGTCAGAGAAGACTGCAATGAGTGTAGCCAAACCCAAAGATGGTGACGAGGGTGGCGAAATTATGAGAAAATCATCCAAGAGATGGATGAGATACAGAATCTTGTGATTGTTGGACAGGGTCCAACAGAGGGCTTCGGACAGGGTGTCGAAAAGCTGGGGCTGCTTTTGCACCCAAAAGTGAGTCTGACGGCAAAGTAGTATTTGCTATGCTAGCGGACGCCAAAGAATCACCAAAAGTTGGAGTGGATGGGAAGAACCTTAAAAGCGCTGGTGATGTCAGCTTTTGCAAGCCAGGACCCTTTCCCAGCAAGTGTGATTAAGGAGATGGCATGGTTGATAGAAGCGTAGGGAAGGGAGAAGTCTTTGCTCGGAATCAGGCTGTTAATGCTGGGGATAGTGCTGCCGTGGGGTGTGGAAAGATCTGTGATGATGTGGGTTTTTTTTTCCCCCAGAGTATTTCCTGCTTGCAATTCTGAGGGGGCTAATTCGAAAGTTTGGAAACGGGGGATGGGTGAATGGACCAATCATGAAGCCTTCTTTGACTTCTTTGGCAAGGAGGTGATCGACAGACTCTGGATTGTTAATGGCTGACTGAAGGTTTGGATGGTTGAGTTGAAATCCCAGGGTGAAAGCCCTCTTGAAGACCTTTGATGAGGAACTGGACGAATGCTGGATCGGGGTGAATGTTAGGGCAGAATGTTAACAGGCGTGGATAGGTGGTTACCTAGCTTCTGTAGAGTGGGGTTGTGAGGGCATGCTGGGCGGGCGTGACCTCCACCACACAAGGAGCAGACATGGAGGAAGCGGCACTGGGACATGTTGCATCCTGCATCGTTGAAGTTGTTGCATATGTCCGACCTCCTTGGTGCATGATGGGCCTGCCTTTTTTATCTATGCCACTGGTTGTGGGGAAGATGAGAGATGGGGCTGCTGATGCTGGTTTTGCAGTTATCGGCGCTGGGGGGGGGGGGGGGGGGGGGGGGGGGGGGGGGGGGGCTGCTGGTGACAAGCGGGAGAAAGCAGAGGCTCTTCTTTGGCTCTGTAATGGCTGAAATGTCTTGGCATGTGCAGGGATAGAGCAGGAGAAGGCTGGGTGGGAAGGTGCTCTACACAGGGAGCAGGAAGGGCTTAGTATGTGTCTTCATTGAACTGTTGAAGTCGGGCTGCCACTTCGGAAGCAAAATGGACATGATTTTGAGAAAATCCATTGCCTCCAAAACGAAGGGCCAAATTGAGAATGATGGCCAGGTAGTGATCCATTTCTTGATGACGGATGGGGAATTGAGAACAGATGACGTCTCTGAAGAGAGAGAAAGCGTAGGCAAACTCAGTTGGGGTGAGTTCTCTGGAGCGGGTAGGAAGTCTGTCTTTCAAGCAAAGGTTTCATTCAGGCCCCTCGAGAAATCTGTCGGTTGGAGGTTGATGGAGGGAAGGCAAGATAAGGAGGGCAAGATCAATGCAGTTTCCATCAATGATTTGTTTACGGAGATTGGTGGGAACTGGAGAAGACAAGAGATGAGGGAATTTGGATGATGAATAGGAGGACGGGCAGAAGACAGGGTAAAGCAGCATGCCTGATGAGCTGAGGTAGGTTAGGGAGGGAGGCCTGAGGAAAGGAGAGGTAAACTGGATGCTGGCATCTTGGTGCCAGGAGACCTGAATGGAGGAAACTGCTGTTGTTGCTGAAATAGGGCTGTGGAGGGCACTGACATCCCATGGTTGTCTGCTCTGGATGAAGAAGGGGGCTGTCTGGTGTTTTTTGTTCTAGATGTAATGCATTCTTTCTTCTGGAGTGCCTCTTTCTGCTGACCTTAAGCTGAAGGGTGTCGGTGCACCGTTCCTTTAACTGTGGCGGGGGCGGTGTCGTTGTATGACGTGGTGGACGTGGTGACATTATCCGGAAGGTGGCTGTTTGTGTTGTGGCGACGAGCAGTCATCAGAATGTTAATCCTTTAAGCGCCAAAGTCGCAAAATAGCGACAAGCAGTGGTAGTAGTGCTGAGTGTAGCAATAGCAGAGCAGAGTGTTGAGTGTTTTTTCATTTACTCACGATGCCGAGAGGTCGGTTTACCGTCAACCAAGTACTTCGTCACGTACTGGCTGACTCCGATTCCGAGGAGGAAGACATGCAGTTGTCCAGTAAAGCAGAAACTGACGTTAGTAGTGACGGCGAGTCCGCGCGCCATAGTCCACAATCAGCACATTGTATAGCGGATGCTTCACCTCAGCGTGGCCGGGGTGGAAGCATTCTGTGAACACCAAGCAGGGGACGTAGTCGAGGTGGCAGGGGGGCTCATAACACCGCAAATATGGGTGAATGTAGCGGGGATGAAAACAACCGCGGTTGTCGTGGCAGACGCGGGAGAAGCTGTGGGAAAAAAACTCTGGTGCCTAAAGGGTTAAAAAGTTTTGCTTCATTATCGGTTCTGTTAAATGCAATTCCCTTATGTTAAACTGTTTTCTGAAGAGCTACTACGGTCCAGTCAGAGATTTTTGAGGGAAATTGGCCATCGGGGGACCTTGCTGGAGTGCGGTAATGACGCGACTTGCTGCGTGTGGTGCGGATGATGGCCTGATCTTGATCTTGTTTTGCTTCGGCCTTTCTTCCCCGGAGGAGGAAGGCTTGGGAACATGGAGGAATCATCTGACGACGATCATGGACTGGAATAATTTTGGATATTGAAGAGAGATGAACCTGGCGGGATACAAACTATGGAGGAAACTGTGTTGGCTGGACTCGCTAGGTTCCTGACCGGATTTTGGATGGCGGAAAGCAGGTTCTTGGACACCGAAGCAGCGGAGAGATGCCTTTCATCTGGTGCTGGAACTGCAGAAAAGGGCTGATTAAAGCGCTGGGCCTGAACGTCATGATCCCGGTCAAACAAGTTGTCATCCAAATGGGAGAGGGAAATGAATTCCATGCTGGAGTGAGGTGAGTGGCTGCCGAGTAAAGGTTTACATTTAAGGCGCAGATTGCGTCGAGTTTAGGGCACAAAGTTGCC
Source organism: Myripristis murdjan (assembly GCF_902150065.1). Classification (NCBI taxonomy): domain Eukaryota; kingdom Metazoa; phylum Chordata; class Actinopteri; order Holocentriformes; family Holocentridae; genus Myripristis; species Myripristis murdjan. The sequence continues at coordinate 1,817,763 of NC_043997.1, forward strand.
GGGTCTCGGTTCTCGTGCAGAATATGAGAGTGAAAGAGGAGGAGAGGGTTAGGAGAATTTAAGCAATGCCAGAAGAGGCGTGGTTGTGGCGTGGTCCTGGTCCTGAAACTAGGCTAAATAGCTTCAATAAAACCTAGTGAAACCATTCAGATTCAACCCGCAGCCACTGAACTCACCTGGATCTGGATCTACAACCTCCAGCTGGATGGTGCTGGTGGGCTTGGCTTCAGTAAAGTTGCTTTCCACATTTTCTGTTGTAAAGCGGCACTCGTATGTTCCACTGTCCTCCTTCTTCACGTTCTTCAGAATCACAGACAGGTCGCCGTTCTTCATCTCTTTGTCTTTCAGCTCCACTCGGTTCTTAAAAGACGGATGCTGTTTGAATGAGTCAACGTGTCCGTCTCGATAAAGAAAAACATGTAGATCCTCCGAGTCAGTTCGTCTCCACTCTACCACTGTGATGTCGACACCATCAGGAGCCTGACAGATCAGGGTGACATCACCTCCAGGTCGGGCTTTCTCCTTCAGGTCTAAAGGACGATGGAAAAACAAACCCAGAACTGAAAAGTTAACAACACAGATCTTCAAAAAGATTCCAGTTTCTGTCAGTTCAAACTTCAAATGGATCCCCAAACGCTCAGAAGCCGTCGGCTCATCAGTTTGAACATCAGCCCCGCTCACAAATAAGCACAAGTCATTTGTAAGTGCAGAGAACATCCATCATATCTACAGTCTGTACAGTAAAACCTGCAGCTGAACTCCCCTCTGTGCTGAGCTGTGAACATTGTTGTTTTGGATGGGCTAATGTTGGCGGCATGTATTTTTCAGCATATATTCCTGCTTACATAACATTACAATGTGATAATTCCCGGTCAGTTCTATTATGAGTGAAAAGGCTCTGTTTGTTTGTGTGTGTGTGTGTGTGTGTGTGTGTGTGTTGCAAAAATCCAATTGAACCTTCCAGAGGATGTGTGCTATGTTTACATCATCACAAGATAAAAATGAAACTTAAAAGAGAAGGACTCTCCCTCTCTCTCACACACACACACACATACACTGGGACAACCCAGGAAACACAGCTCCCCTGACTTCCCCAAATTCAGAGATTCTAAAGAAATCCAAAGTGAGTTTTACGTCAGAAGAAGCCGTGCAGCCAGCCGGTGGGGACGATTTAAAACGAACATTCAGAGTCATGAGAGAGTTTTGAAGCATTTCCATCACACAGACTACATCCCATAATGAGCTCACCTTTAGTAGAAAGCACAGGCAGGAACGATGTGATGATCAAAAATATTGATGATGATTTAACGTGGGCCATGTCGGTGAACTCGCTCCTCTTTGAAAACGTCCATTAGACTGTAGGAGACTTTTCCTCAAACTGTGGAGAGTCGTGTCATGCAGCATCCTGACACTCCCTCAGTCTTACAGGAAGTGTGGTGACTCACATGGGCTGTT